>NC_059211.1:64106042-64344750 GCF_020615455.1 Coregonus clupeaformis | reverse complement strand
CGAACTAGTTGGAGCATCACCGTTTAAAGTCTCTTTCTCTTTGGTATCAAACCTATGTTTGGGGATGGGATGAACGGAAATGTAAGAAAACAGAAATATCCTGTTTTATTTAGAGACCTTGTTGTTCCCAGCAGATGGCTTGTGTAAATTATTTCTGATGATGAGAACGCATGTGTGATAGGCTACGTATGCCTAACAGTAGACTGAAAAAGGTGTTTTATTTCCCTAGGCAAAGCTAGGACAGCACTTACAGTTTCAATACCATCATTTAAACCATATATCGGATTGTTTCTAGGCGATATTATATCAGCCTGTTGCATGTGGATCACACAACAGGTCGGCTAACATCAGATCCGGCTGAGTCACAAGAACCACAGACAATTTGATTTACCGATTCGTTTTAAATCATACACTACTCTGTTCCATTATATGGTCAGACTATTGATGATCTGGTCTCCGATGTTGGAGGGCGCCTTTGAAGAGGACTTTTAAGTTAAAGTGTTTATCTAGGTTAATGGAGCCTATGCGTAATTGTTATTTTCCCATTTGTGCATGTATGGAAGACAAGGTGGTATTTGGTATTTTATTAGGATCCCCATTAGCTGTTGCGAAAGCAGCAGCTACTCTTCCTGGGGTCCACACAAAACATGAAACATGACATAATACAGAACATTAATAGACAATAACAGCTCAAGGATATAACTATAGCAATACAAAAATGGCATATGTAGCCTACATATCAATACATACACACAAACTATCTAGGTCAAATAGGGGAGAGGCGTTGCTGTTCATTTGAGCAATATGAGATGGGAGTTCCATTCAATAATGGCTCTATATAATACTGTAGGCTTTCTTGAATTTGTTCTGGATTTGGGGACTGTGAAAAGACCCCTGGTGGCATGTCTAGTAAGGTAAGTGTGTGTCAGAGCTGTGTAAGTTGAGCCCTCTGATTACAATGAAGAGCAAGACGTGCTGCTCTGTTCTGGGCCGGCTGCAGCTTAACTAGGTCTTTCCTTGCAGCACTCGACCACACGACTGGGCAATAATCAAGATAAGAGTAAACTAGAGTCTGCAGGACTTGTTTATGGAGTGCTGTGTCATAAAAGCAGAGCATCTCTTTATTACAGACAGACCTCTCCCCATCTTTACAACCATTGAATCTATATGTTTTGACCATGACAGTTTACAATCTAAGTTTACACCAAGTAATTTAGTCTCCTCAACTTGTTCAGCAGCCACACCATTCATTGGTTATATAGGTGGTTATATAGAATCCATAGGGTGTTATCTAACATTGGGATTGTATTTACACTGTTGTGGAGGTACGGAGTTCTACCGAAGGATAAACTAACAAGCGAACTGAAAACGTGTGCTTCTTAGGATAGCCTATAATTTACGAGCACTTGAACACATTTACGAATCCACTCAGTGGACTGTCTCTCTCTCTCTCTCCCAGTTTTCTAAAGTTAAAGCATCTGAAGTTGGACCATTCATGACGTTTATTCCAGTCATGTGTCAATAAACGTAATTTTCTCAAGAATCAGATGATGAGGATCGGTGTGATGTCACTATGTCAACCTCCCCCCTACCTCCTCAAACACACGGGAAAAGAGATAACGCATAAATCCGGATTGGACTGTTCCTCTGCGTGCGAAAACATGAATCATCCAACCCTTCTGATCCAATCCACAGGTCACGATCGCGCCGCGCGCCTATATAAACCGCCACAACATTCGGGAACACCCAACCAACGGAAGAACCTGACAACAAAAACGTCCGTTGATATTGGTAACCTAGGCTACAGCTCACCAGAGAAGAAGACAAGAACAGAAGAACCAAAAACATCCCAACGACAACCGAACCAACTAACCGTCAAACCAACATTCCATCCAGCTGCATAAAAAGCGCCACGAGATGGAGAGGTCTGTTAGATTCGCGGTGGTGTGCGTCGGTATCTCCATGCTCATCTCGTGCCACCCTATCGAGGCGTGGTACAAGCAGTCCACCGGACCGAGCTACCACTCCGTTGGCCGAGCCTCGGGTCTGCTGTCCGGGATCCGGAGGTCCCCGTACATCCGGAGGTCTGAGTCAGAAGAAACGGTGATGGACAGCGGGGAGACCACCGGCACCGAGAACAACTTGGTGACGGATGGTAACCGACAGACCCCCGTGCTCAAAAACATGGTAAGTGTGATTTGGGACGTAAAATCGTTGAATTAAAGTCTAAGGTAGATGATACCCAAAGAGAGTAGGTTAGACACTATTAGGCCTATATATTGTAAAATACAATACATTTCTTCTTAGATTCTACCTGCACGCAAATTAATGAAGTGAATTGATTGCCATTGACAAATTTTGCCATTGCCCAAAACATTTACATTATAACAAAGTGCCGTAGTCACTTTTAAAAGTTTAAACATCTTTAAAAAGTGAGATTATATAAATTGGAATCGACTAGGAAGTAGCGCGCCAGACGTCAGTCTCCTGCGTAAAAGGCGCTGTCCTTTTAGCACCAGAGACACGAGCAAATCACAGAGATGTTGCCTACTTGCCTACTTTCATAGAGAAATTAAAACGTTTTAGCAGTCTTTATGCCCGATAAAATACATTGTAGACTATAGGCTAGACCTACATGAATAATAGCCTATAAATAGTAACCTGAATGTGACAAAAACAAAACTGAACTAAAACCAACCTTTGACAAGACAACATGTCTCAATAGTCGGTCTATATTTAAATGTAACAATAAAAACTACTTTCATTTCTTGAACATTTGCATCCATTAGATTTTTCTAAATTTCAGCACATTTTTCCCAAACAGGCCTACCTTACTGTATTAATTTGCCCTAATTAATTAACGAACATTATTTAACTAGCCGTTTCTCTCTCTAAATCTCTCTTTCTCCCTCTCTCAGGCTATCTGTGTGAAAGACATCTCTCCCAACCTGAAGAGCTGCGAGCTGCTGCGGGACGGCACGAGCACGTTCCAGTGCAAGGCTGACGTGTTCCTCTCCCTCGACTCGCTGGACTGCTTGGCCGCGTGAGACCCCCAAAACAACAACAGTTGACTTTCCGCGAGGTAGATGGGCAAGAAGGCAGGCAGCGTGAGCGAAAAAGAAGGACCGTTGATTGATGATGACATTGAATGTTTTCTCATCATTTATATAAAAAAACGGATGTGAATAATGTTTGTTTAATACTAGCTGTGTAAAACCAAACAAAAAAGACAAAACGAAAAACCCAAAGTGCAATGTGTGTGAGAGAAAGTTGTAACTAGGCTACAAAGCTATTTTTTGTCAACCCCCCGACTCCCCTATATCCCTATGCCGACCCTCACCCGGCACCCCTCCCTTGTAGGCTACCTGCGTTGTCAAATGTAGGCTATTATTAAATGTTCATAAATCGTTGCCTGCTGAGCAGAACCTGTCAAAGTACTTTTATTTATTTTATTAAAATGAACAAATATTGCTAATTTGGTTGGTGTACATTTGTATTTATGCTTGACTGATAGTAGCCTAAGCTACAGATTAATTGTGGAAACAAATGAAGGAGATATGTTTCATATTTTTTTGTGCAGTAGGATATAGCCTATTTCGAAGCCTCAACAACGGAAATCAATTGTATTTAAGTATTTTCATACTGACCAAATGTTTTTCACTTAAGCAAATTTTTCTGCAGTCAGTTGGACTATATAGCCTATTATAAACTGGGTAGTTAGAGCCCTGAATGCTGATTGGCTGAAAGCCATGGTATATCAGACCATATACCATGGGTATGACAAAAAAAGTACTATTTACTGTTCTAATTACGTTGGTAACCAGTTTATAATAGCAATAAGGCGCATCAAGGGTTTGTGGTATATGGCCAATATACCACGGCTAAGGGCTGTATCAAGGAACTCCGTGTTGCGTCGTGCTTAAGAACAGCCCTTAGCCTTGGTCTATTGGCCATGTACCACACCGCCTTGGGCAGTATTGCTTTAATCTGCTTTGTTTTCTTTCTAAAAACGACCACACGTCCAGTAAACAAACGACTATGAAACATGTAAAATAATTATTTAATTGTCATAGCCTTGATCTGAAGACACCAGGGTAGAGTTACTTCACAAGATCAACTGAATTATAATCAAATTCTGTGTCCAAATCTCCAAAACTCCAGATTTAAATGTTAATAGATGACAGACGCATATAAAACATAATTTAAATACCAAATAGGCCTACATATTGAAACAATGTTACATTTCTGAGACCCCAAAAAAGGCACTTTTTTTTCCAAGACCACCGTAAAACAGGCACAATTAGGAATGATTCTTATATACACATAATGGTAAGGAGATTATTGTATTTCTCATAGATGCTTAGAACTAGTTTGATAGCAATAGTCTTCCAACTTGTCAATGTTGGGCAACTTAAACAAAAATCCCCAAATGCATGACAGAATAAAACATGTAAATAAAGAAAAAGAGGAGAGAGAGAGAGAGAGAGAGAGAGAGAGAGAGAGAGAGAGAGAGAGAGAGAGAGAGAGAGAGAGGAGTTAGAGAGGAAGAGAAAGAGAGAGAGAGAAAGGAAGAGGTGTTTGAGAGAGGAAGAGAAAGAGAGAGAGAGAAAGGAAGAGGTGTTTGAGAGAGGAAGAGAAAGAGAGAGAAAGCAAGACACAAAAGAGTGATGAGATTTACTGCAGTTAAATAAAGCCAGTTGATTTTCTGTGATCACTGTCCCATTAAGAAGTGTGTGATGCACAGCCAGGGGGGCCACTGAGTGGAGCTAGGCATTGATAGATGGGAGGAAAATACACTACTTCTGTCTGTATGCATGAGTGAACCCCTTACCTCTCTCACACACTGTCTGTATGGATGAGTGACCCATAACTCCATACCTCAACAAGCAGCACCGCACTGCCCGCGCATCTAATGGACCAACGGTAAATCCTCACTCCTGTCTGCCTGCCTATACACACACTAAGCTGAGTGAGCATTTAGCCAGATGACTGTAACCGAGCAACCAAAGCTGAGAGGAAGCCTACCATTGCCATCTACAGGGTCCCTCCAATTAGCTGCTAAGGCAGCTCTGGTATGAATAAGAAATATAACAATTATGTTAAGAATTAAAATGTTGATGTTGTATTATTCATATTCTGATTAGGGTTGCATAACAACAACAATAACACAACAAATAAATATGCAGCATAAAGTCCATGATTGTTCACAAAAACAAGGCGAGGGAAGTGAAATGTTCTCCAATGGAGCTCCACATCGTTCCAAAAAGTCATCTCAATAAAGTTTTTAGAGGGGATTCAAAACAGTTCCAGTGGAACTGAACAGAGGGGTCTTTCATTATGAAGTTGACTTACAAACGTTCTTCTTCCGGAACTGGAAAACAGAGTAGGGTGAAGTAGCACATAGTCACTGATCTTGGGTCTGTTTTGCATTTCCCCACCTAACGGTTAAAGCGGCAATCAGCAGGTGAAACAATAAAGTGTCCTCCCCGCCCGTTTTGGTAAGAAGCTGAGGGATGGGGCTGGAGAATTGTAACCTCTCAAATGCACAGATAGAGCTATGGATGCGAAGACTGTCCGTCCATGATATCAACATTCTAGTTTTAACCATGTTGAGGCTATTTGTTTACAAACGTTGGCATAAAACAAACTTATATTTTGAACTAAGCTCATGAGGCATTTATAAGTTATATTCTTCAAGAATCAATGGGCACATATCATTCATTTATAAGTCCAAAAATGGACGTAGCAAATGCTGATTGACCCTTTAAGGTTATGATTGGGTGAGGGGAAGCAGAGCCTAGCTCGGTCCCAATGGAAACTTCACCCCAGAAACCAACCAGTACCATCGGAACTCTTAGAATCAATCATAGCAGAGAGACTGCCTCTAGGTTCTCTTTGATGATGGTGTCCATGACGACCTGGAAGACGATCTGTACGTTGGAGGTGTCCGTTGCAGTGGTGAAGTGGTGGTAGATGAGTTTGCTGGGCGTGGCATTGAGAGACACAAACATTCCGGCGATGTATCGGGCTGCCGTGTCCACGTCACAGTCTGCACCTGAGAGAGAGAGAGACAGAGAGACAGAGACACAGAGAGACATAGACACAGAGAGAGAGACAGAGAGAGAGAGACAGAGAGAGACAGAGAGAGAGAGACACAGAGACACAGAGAGAGACACAGAGAGAGAGACACAGAGACACAGAGAGAGACACAGAGACACAAAGAGAGAGAGAGACAGAGACAGACAGACACGGAGACACACAGACACAGACACAGACACAGAGATAGAGATATATATATATATATATATATATATATATATATATATATATATATATAGAGAGAGAGAGAGAGAGAGAGAAAGAGGTGTAAGGCAATATTGTTTTCAGAGTTAGTTACATTTCATGACAATACAACATTTCATCAATATTGCTTCATCCTATCTCAAGCCTGTATATTGTTATTTTATCAATGACAACATCAAAGGCCATAAGTTGTTATACACCAATTGATTGCAACAGCATTATCAGTCTGGTCACATATGTTTTACCTATTGGTGCACGTATTGTGTGTGTGTTAGGGTGTGGACCCTTTCTTGTTTTCTCAGCGTGACTGACCTTTGAACTGTGGCACATACAGCCGCAGATGTCGCCCCGAATGTAAAATCTTCTCTTGAAAAAGATCGATCTTGTTCATAAATAAGATCTGCAATGAATAAACAAATAAATAAACAATATCCGACATCCCTGGTTGGCAATTATATGCAAATAAATAACCACACGTATAAATAAAGAAGTAAACAAATAAAAAAATACACAGATAAACAAATAAACAACAAGGAGGATGTTCAATTAATATTCAAATCAATATTCAATCAAGAATAATATTGTGGCAACTGGTGACAAACCATTTCCTGTAAATACCACTTCCATGTCATATAGATATACAGTGGGGAGAACAAGTATTTGATACACTGCCGATTTTGCAGGTTTTCCTACTTACAAAGCATGTAGAGGTCTATAATTTTTATCATTGGTACACTTCAACTGTGAGAGACAGAATCTAAAAATCCAGAAAATCACATTGTATAATTTTTAAGTAATTCATTTGCATTTTATTGCATGACATAAGTATTTGATCACATACCAACCAGTAAGAATTCCGGCTCTCACAGACCTGTTCGTTTTTCTTTAAGAAGCCCTCCTGTTCTCCACTCATTCCCTGTATTAACTGCACCTGTTTGAACTCGTTACCTGTATAAAAAGACACCTGTCCACACACTCAATCAAACAGATTCCAACCTCTCCACAATGGCCAAGACCAGAGAGCTGTGTAAGGACATCAGGGATAAAATTGTAGACCTGCACAAGGCTGGGATGTGCTACAGGACAATAGGCAAGCAGCTTGGTGAGAAGGCAACAACTGTTGGCGCAATTATTAGAAAATGGAAGAAGTTCAAGATGACGGTCAATCACCCTCAGTCTGGGGCTCCATGCAAGATCTCACCTCGTGGCGCATCAATGATCATGAGGAAGGTGAGGGATCAGCCCAGAACTACACGGCAGGACCTGGTCAATGACCTGAAGAGAGCTGGGACCACAGTCTCAAAGAAAACCATTAGTAACACACTACGCCGTCATGGATTAAAATCCTGCAGTCGCACGCAAGGTCCCCCTGCTCAAGCCAGCGCATGTCCAGGCCCGTCTGAAGTTTGCTAATGACCATCTGGATGATCCAGAGGAGGAATGGGAGAAGGTCATGTGGTCTGATGAGACAAAAATAGAGCTTTTTGGTCTAAACTCCACTCGCCGTGTTTGGAGGAAGAAGAAGGATGAGTACAACCCCAAGAACACCATCTCAACCATGAAGGATGGAGATGAAAACATCATTCTTTGGGGATGCTTTTTTGCAAAGGGGACAGGACGACTGCACCGTATTGAGGGGAGGATGGATGGGGCCATGTATCGCGAGATCTTGGCCAACAACCTCCTTCCCTCAGTAAGAGCATTGAAGATGGGTCGTGGCTGGGTCTTCCAGTATGACAACGACCCGAAACACACAGCCAGGGCAACTAAGGAGTGGCTCCGTAAGAAGCATCTCAACGTCCTGGAGTGGCCTAGCCAGTCTCCAGACCTGAACCCAATAGAAAATCTTTGGAGGGAGCTGAAAGTCCGTATTGCCCAGCGACAGCCCCGAAACCTGAAGGATCTGGAGAAGGTCTGTATGGAGGAGTGGGCCAAAATCCCTGCTGCAGTGTGTGCAAACCTGGTCAAGACCTACAGGAAATGTATGATCTCTGTAATTGCAAACAAAGGTTTCTGTACCAAATATTAAGTTCTGCTTTTCTGATGTTCTGCTTTTCTATGTCATGCAATAAAATGCAAATGAATTACTTAAAAATCATACAATGTGATTTTCTGTTTTTTTTGCTTTAGATTCCGTCTCTCACAGTTGAAGTGTACCTATGATAAAAATTACAGACCTCTACATGCTTTGTAAGTAGGAAAACCTGCGAAATCTGCAGTGTATCAAATACTTGTTCTCCCCACTGTAACTGCAGAATTATAATATTCATCAATCAACCGTAAATGTCAGTTGATGAATGGTCAAATCAGTAGATGTGATTGGGAGAGCGATCACTGGCAAATTCAGATCAATTACATAGTGAAGCCTTGGCTACAGAATGATTGATTGATCTAGCTGTCGCAAGTATTATGGTGTGAGTCAACACACACACACACACTCTCCCTGACTGCCTGTCCCTTTCACAGTACACAACACTCTGACTCAGTGGGTTCATCCCAAATGATATGCTATTCCCTATATAGTGCACTACTTTTGACCAGGGCCCATATGAAGGGAATAGGGTGCCATTTGGGACGCAACTTGGTTCACTGTAGTGGTTCACTAGTTGACCAATTAAAAGTCTATAAGGAGTTCTCATTCCACCTCGCTTTGGTTAATTTGGTTAAAAGAACAACAACTGGCTAGATAATGATGGATGAACTGATTTGAATGAAGAGAATAATGAATGTGTGTGTGTGAATGTGTGTGTGTGAATGTGTGTGTGTGTGTGTGTGTGTGTGAGGTGTGTAATTAACACAGGGGAAACGTGGGTGGAGGGTTATAGGTAAGCAGACTCACAGACACGCCCTGATAGATTAATTACTCGGTCTCTCACACACACACACACACACACACACACACACACACACACTAAGTGGGCATTAAAAACATGCTAAAGGAGGTCCCATTAAACAAGCTCGTTACACTGTGTCTTTAATGTGATGAGGGCGGGTGTGTACGTGTGTGTTTGTGTGGGCTGGAAGCAAGCAGAACGCACACCTAAATTACTGTTCGCTGTTTAATTACAAGTGACAAGGGATCTATTAGAACAAAGGCTGTGGTCGGTGGTGTGTGTGTGGTGTGTGTGGCGTGCGTGCGTGTGTGTAGGTGTGTGGTGACAAAGACATTGCAGAGGCATGTCCACTCAGAAGCCACGAGTGACATAAATGACAAGTGAGAAAGAGAGAGAACGAGGTGGAGGGAGACGAAGAAAGCCTTCCTCCATGTTTGCTTCACTCATCCGTTCCCAGTCTGTCCTCCCCATGGACCGCTCTCTGCGTAACAGTACGTCTTCTCCATCCTGTCCATTAGCAAGAGGACAACCATGTCACCATGTCAACCAAACTCTGTTTAGACCTGACCAAGGAGCTCGAACTATCAATGGAAAAGTGATGTATGGGATGGAACTTTCCTAGCCACGGTCAAAAATCATGGCAAAATCTGTTCCCTGCAATATTTGAAAATAAAAAAAATGTCACCTGTCTGCCGAGCTAGTTTGGCATATTTTCTACTAACCCAGTCTGGGAACTAGCCTCAGGCTAATGGGCTAGCTGTATTCTAATCGCTGGTTACATTATCTCTTACAAAATACCATTATTTCAGACTTATGACACCGTAGAGGCCGTTGACACTCGCGGCCCATCTGTTCTCTCTCATTTACTCCTGTGCATTCTAATTCCAGCCTGTACACCCTTGTTCACATGCGTAAAAATACGCTTTTCATTTTAATTGGGCTTTAGTATATAGACAGTCTCTTACCACTGAGGTCCTCCAGTATATAGACAGTCTCTTACCACTGAGGTCCTCCAGTATATAGACTGTCTCTTACCAGTGAGGTCCTCCAGTATATAGACTGTCTCTTACCAGTGAGGTCCTCCAGTATATAGACAGTCTCTTACCAGTGAGGTCCTCCAGTATATAGACTCTCTTACCAGTGAGGTCCTCCAGTATATAGACTGTCTCTTACCAGTGAGGTCCTCCAGTATATAGACTGTCTCTTACCATTGAGGTCCTCCAGTATATAGACTGTCTCTTACCAGTGAGGTCCTCCAGTATATCATTGAGGTCCTCCAGTATATAGACAGTCTCTTACCACTGAGGTCCTCCAGTATATAGACTGTCTCTTACCACTGAGGTCCTCCAGTATATAGACTGTCTCTTACCACTGAGGTCCTCCAGTATATAGACTGTCTCTTACCATTGAGGTCCTCCAGTATATCATTGAGGTCCTCCAGTATATAGACAGTCTCTTACCATTGAGGTCCTCCAGTATATAGACTGTCTCTTACCATTGAGGTACTCCTGAAGAAGATGTTGTTGCAGATGGAAGAGAAGAGTTTCAGACTCTCCTGTAGGCGGTTCTGAAAGGGAGGAAATCATTAGACAGAAGAGTAACATCAGTAGCACAGCGTTTGTAAGGCCTTCTGTCACGGTCAGACCTTCTATAGTAACATTGTAATAGTGTTCTGTTCATCAGGAAAATGACATTTAAAGATGGTGGGTTAACAATAGCGTGTGTCTCACCATAGATGGGTCCTCTACTAGGGTCATGTCGTATCCACTGAGAGAAACAACGAATACGACGGCCCTGACGTCCTCGAAACAACCAATCCACTTCCTCCTCTCTGTCCTCTGACCCCCCACATCATACATCCTGGAGAGGGGGAAGGGGGAGCGAGAAAGAAATAAAATAAAAGAAAGAGAGAGCAAGTGAGCGAGAGAGCGAAAGAAAGAGAGAAAGACATCTGTACATCAGTCATTGATTATGTGGGGCAGAGAAAATGGGCAGCCAGTGAAAATGAATGGCCATCACCTCACTGAAACAGGCTTTTAGTGTGGTAGTGGTTTGGCCAATGTGTTTAGAGTGCATTTTATATCCATGTGATAATGACAGTTAGCTGCCAGCAGGAGGTTCACAGCAAAAGTTAAAATAGGACACCTGCTACTATTTAGATTGTGTGTGTGTGTGTGTGTGTGTGTGTGTGTGTGTGTGTGTGTGTGTGTGTGTGTGTGTGTGTGTGTGTGTGTGTTTATCAATTAGCTAAAAAACAATTAGTAAGTTAATTAATTTAAATCAGACTAAAGGAGGGAACTGTCTGTTGGGTCCTACAGAAACCCCCTTGAGGTCCACAGAGAGCTTGCATCCCAAATGGCACACTATTCCCTATTTAGAGCACTCTTTTTGACCTGGGCCCATAGGGCTCTGGTCAAAAGTAGTGCACTACATGGGGAATAGGGTGCCATTTGGGACACCAACAGGGGGCTTAGAATAAGCCAGATGATGGAAACCTCTGTAGTATTTTAGCGTAAGCCAACGTCATTAAATAACAGGAAAGGATCTCATAGGGGATTTAGTCAACACCATCAACCCGGAAACCCTAGACCCACTCCAATTCGCATACCGCCTCAACAGATCCACAGATGACGCAATCTCAATCGCACTCCACACTGCCCTTTCCCACCTGGACAAAAGGAACACCAATGTGAGAATGCTGTTCATTGACTACAGCTCAGCACTCAACACCATAGTGCACACAAAGCTCATCACTAAGCTAAGGACCCTGGGACTAAACACCTCCCTCTGCAACTGGATCCTGGACTTCCTGACGGGCAGCCCCCAGGTGGTAAGGGTAGGCAACAACACATCTGCCACGCTGATCCTCAATACTGGGGCCCTTCAGGTGTGCGTGCTTAGTGCCCTCCTGTACTCCCTGTTCACCCACGACTGCGTGGCCAAACACGACTCCAACACCATCATTAAGTTTGCTGACGACACAACAGTAGTAGGCCTGATCACCGACAATGATGAAACAGCCTATAGGGAGGGGGTCAGAGACCTGGCAGTGTGGTACCAAAACAACAACCTCTCCCTCAACGTGAGCAAGACAAAGGAGCTGATCGTGGACTACAGGAAAAGGCGGGCCGAACAGGCCCCCATTAACATCAACGGGGCTGTAGTAGAGCGGGTCGAGAGTTTCAAGTTCCTTGGTGTCCACATCACCAACCAACTATCATGTCGTGACAGTCGTGAAGAGGGCACAACAACACCCTTTCCCCCTCAGGAGACTGAAACGATTTGGCATGGGTCCCCAGATCCTCCAACAGTTCTACAGCTGCACCATCGAGAGCATCCTGACAGGTTGCATCACCGCCTGGTATGGCAACTGCTCGGCATCTGACCATAAGGCGCTACAGAGGGTAGTGCGTACGGCCCAGTTCATCACTGGGGCCATGCTTCCTGCCATCCAGGACCTACAGTACCAGTCAAAAGTTTGGACACACCTACTCATTCCAGGGTTTTTCTTTATTTTTACTATTTTCTACATTATAGAATAATAGTGAAGACATCAAAACTATGAAATAACACATATGGAATCATGTAGTAACCGAAAAAGTGTTTGGTAAAAGACCAGTGTTTGGTAAAATTACAGTCCATCATTACTTTAAGACATGAAGGTCAGTCAATCCGGAAAATGTCAAGAACTTTGAATATTTCTTCAAGTGCAGTTGCAAAAACCATCAAGAGCTATGATGAAACTGGCTCTCATGAGGACCGCCACAGGAAAGGAAGTCCCAGAGTTACCTCTGCTGCAGAGGATAAGTTCATTAGAGTTACCAGCCTCAGAAATTGCAGCCCAAATAAATGCTTCACAGAGTTCAAGTAACAGACATCTCAATATCAACTGTTCAGAGGAGACTGTGTGAATCAGGCCTTCATGGTCGAATTGCTTCACAGAAACCACTACTAAAGGACACCAATAAGAAGAAGAGACTTGCTTGGGCCAGGAAACACGAGCAAATGGACATTAGACCGGTGGAAATGTGTCCTTTGCCAAGAGTGTGCAAAGCTGTCATCAAGGCAAAGGGTGGCTACTTTGAAGAATCTCAAATATAAAATATATTTTGATTTGTTTAACACTTTTTTGGTTACTACATGATTCCATATGTGTTATTTCATAGTTTTGATGTCTTCACAAATTTTACTATTTTCTACATTGTAGAATAATAAAGAAAAACCCTTGAATGGGGCGGCAGGTAGCTTAGTGGTTAAGAGCGTTGTGCCAGTAACCGAAAGGTCACTGGTTCTAATCCCCGAGCCGACTAGGTGAAAAATCTGTCGATATGCCCTTGAGCAAGGCACTTAAACCTAATTGCTCATGTAAGTCGCTCTGGATAAGAGCGTCTGCTAAATGACTAAAATGTAAATGTCAAATGAATGAGTAGGTGTGTCCAAACCTTTGACTGGTACTGTATATACCAGGCGGTGTCAGAGGAAGGCCCAAAAAATTGTCAAAGACTCCAGCAAGCGGTACCGGAGCGCCAAGTCTAGGACCAAAAGGCTCCTTAACAGCTTCTACCCCCAAGCCATAAGACTGCTGAACAATTAATCAAATGGCCACCCAGACTATTTACATTGACTGACCCCCCCTTTGTTTTTACACTGCTGCTACTCACTGTTTATTATCAATGCATTGTCACTTTACCCCTACCTACATGTACAAATTACCTAAACTAACCTGTACCCCTGCACATTGACTCGGTACCGGTGCCCCCTGTACAGTGGGGAGAACAAGTATTTGATACACTGCCGATTTTGCAGGTTTTCCTACTTACAAAGCATGTAGAGGTCTGTAATTTTTATCATAGGTACACTTCAACTGTGAGAGACGGAATCTAAAACAAAAATCCAGAAAATCACATTGTATGATTTTTAAGTAATTAATTTGCATTTTATTGCATGACATAAGTATTTGATCACCTACCAACCAGTAAGAATACTGGCTCTCACAGACCTGTTCGTTTTTCTTTAAGAAGCCCTCCTGTTCTCCACTCATTACCTATATTAACTGCAACTGTTTGAACTCGTTACCTGTATAAAAGACACCTGTCCACACATTCAATCAAACAGACTCCAACCTCTCCACAATGGCCAAGACCCGAGAGCTGTGTAAGGACATCAGGGATAAAATTGTAGACCTGCACAAGGCCGGGATGGGCTACAGGACAATAGGCAAGCAGCTTGGTGAGAAGGCAACAACTGTTGGTGCAATTATTAGAAAATGGAAGAAGTTCAAGATGACGGTCAATCACCCTCGGTCTGGGGCTCCATGCAAGATCTCACCTCGTGGGGCATCAATGATAATGAGGAAGGTGAGGGATCAGCCCAGAACTACACGGCAGGACCTGGTCAATGACCTGAAGAGAGCTGGGACCACAGTCTCAAAGAAAACCATTAGTAACACACTACGCCGTCATGGATTAAAATCCTGCAGCGCACGCAAGGTCCCCCTGCTCAAGCCAACGCATGTCCAGGCCCGTCTGAAGTTTGCCAATGACCATCTGGATGATCCAGAGGAGGAATAGGAGAAGGTCATGTGGTCTGAAGAGACAAAAATAGAGCTTTTTGGTCTAAACTCCACTCGCCGTGTTTGGAGGAAGAAGAAGGATGAGTACAACCCCAAGAACACCATCCCAACTGTGAAGCATGGAGGTGGAAACATCATTCTTTGGGGATGCTTTTCTGCAAAGGGGACAGGACAACTGCACCGTATTGAGGGGAGGATGGATGGGGCCATGTATCGCGAGATCTTGGCCAACAACCTCCTTCCCTCAGTAAGAGCATTGAAGATGGGTCGTGGCTGGGTCTTCCAGCATGACAACGACCCGAAACACACAGCCAGGGCAACTAAGGAGTGGCTCCGTAAGAAGCATCTCAAGGTCCTGGAGTGGCCTAGCCAGTCTCCAGACCTGAACCCAATAGAAAATCTTTGGAGGGAGCTGAAAGTCTGTATTACCGAGCGACAGCCCCGAAACCTGAAGGATCTGGAGAAGGTCTGTATGGAGGAGTGGGCCAAAATCCCTGCTGCAGTGTGTGCAAACCTGGTCAAGACCTACAGAAAACGTATGATCTCTGTAATTGCAAACAAAGGTTTCTGTACCAAATATTAAGTTATGCTTTTCTGATGTATCAAATACTTACGTCATGCAATAAAATGCAAATTAATTACTTAAAAATCATACAATGTGATTTTCTGGATTTTTGTTTTAGATTCCGTCTCTCACAGTTGAAGTGTACCTATGATAAAAATTACAGACCTCTGCATGCTTTGTAAGTAGGAAAACCTGCAAAATCGGCAGTGTATCAAATACTTGTTCTCCCCACTGTATAGCCTCATTATTGTTATTTTATTGTGTTACTTTATTTTTTTACTTTAGTTTATTTAGTAAATATTTTCTTAACTCTATTTCTTGAACTGCATTGTTGGTTAAGGGCTTGTAAGTAAGCATTTTACAGTAAGGTCCACCTACACCTGTTGTATTCGGTGCATGTGACAAATAAAATGTGATTTGATAATATCTTTCTTCTCCCCTCCAGGGGCTAACGGTTGAACACAGTCACACTCAACTGCAATTAATACGATTAAAATATCACTTTTTACTCGCAATAAACCTTCAAAAGTGTTAATTTGCAATGAACTTCATATGCTACAGTCCATGTAGAATTCACTCATAATTTGCATACTATTTAGTATGGGTAAATCGGACACAACCTTGTCCATCACCTTTCTCAATCTCTGTTCAGCTAGTGTTATCACCGTGTTCGGTGTGTGTGTAGTATATCATATTATCTAGTATAACATTTTAGCAGCATGTCCTCTAGATATTGGTCTGTAGCTAAATTACTTCATTGTTTATTTGTTTTGAGGTTTTATCTGAAGTAAATAATTGAAGTCCAAGCCAATAGAGAGATACAGTGAGACGCATTCTGCATTCCAAATGTCACCCCTATCTCCTATATAGTAAACTACTTTTGACTAGGGTCCTACAGTGAGGGAAAAAAGTTTTTGATCCCCTGCTGATTTCGTACGTTGTCCACTGACAAAGACATGACCAGTCTATAATTTTAATGGTAGGTTTATTTGAACAGTGAGAGACAGAATTACAACAAAAAAATCCAGAAAAATGCATGTCAAAAATGTTATAAATTGATTTGCATTTTAATGAGGGAAATAAGTATTTGATCCCCTCTCAATCAGAAAGATTTCTGGCTCCCAGGTGTCTTTTATACAGGTAACGAGCTGAGATTAGGAGCACACTCTTAAAGGGTTACCTGTATAAAAGACACCTGTCCACAGAAGCAATCAATCAATCAGATTCCAAACTCTCCACCATGGCCAAGACCGAAGAGCTCTCCAAGGATGTCAGGGACAAGATTGTAGACCTACACAAGGCTGGAATGGGCTACAAGACCATCGCCAAGCAGCTTGGTGAGAAGGTGAAAACAGTTGGTGAGATTATTCGCAAATGGAAGAAACACAAAATAACTGTCAAATCTCCCTCGGCCTGGGGCTCCATGCAAGATCTCACCTCGTGGAGTTGCAATGATCATGACAACGGTGTGGAACCAGCCCAGAACTACACGGGAGGATCTTGTCAATGATCTCAAGGCAGCTGGGACCATAGTCACCAAGAAAACAATTGGGAACACACTACGCCGTGAAGGACTGAAATCCTGCAGCGCCCGCAAGGTCCCCCTGCTCAAGAAAGCACATATACAGGCCCGTCTGAAGTTTGCCAATGAACATCTGAATGATTCAGAGGAGAACTGGGTGAAAGTGTTGTGATCAGATGAGACCAAAATCGAGCTCTTTGCCATCAACTCAACTAGCCGTGTTTGGAGGAGGAGGAATGCTGCCTATGACCCCAAGAACACCATCCCCACTGTCAAACATGGAGGTGAAAACATTATGCTTTGGGGGTGTTTTTCTGCTAAGAGGACATGACAACTTCACCGCATCAAAGGGACAATGGACGGGGCCATGTACCGTCAAATCTTGGGTGAGAACCTCCTTCCCTCAGCCAGGGCATTGAAAATGGGTCATGGATGGGTATTCCAGCATGACAATGACCCAAAACACACAGCCAAGGCAACAAAGGAGTGGCTCAAGAAGAAGCACATTAAGGTCCTGGAGTGGCCTAGCCAGTCTCCAGACCTTAATCCCATAGAAAATCTGTGGAGGGAGCTGAAGGTTCGAGTTGCCAAACGTCAGCCTCGAAACCTTAATGACTTGGAGAAGATCTGCAAAGAGGAGTGGGACAAAATCCCTCCTGAGATGTGTGCAAACCTGGTGGCCAACTACAAGAAACGTCTGACCTCTGTGATTGCCAACAAGAGTTTTGCCACCAAGTACTAAGTCATGTTTTGCAGAGGGGTCAAATACTTATTTCCCTCACTATGTATGGAATAGGGTGCCATTTGGAAGGCAGTGATCTGAAAGGTAGGATATCATACAGACCTGTCCTATTATACACAATTCTTTATTTCTTTGTCATTTGTTCTTTCTTTCTTTCCCTTCCTTTCTTTCTTTGTCTGTTTTGATTTCTGTCTCTCCTTTCATATCAACACAAGCACCAGACCATCACTTCCCTCAACTCTCAATTACAAATGGCCCTTTTTTTTTTTTTACACAAAAATTTCAACTACATCTCAAAATCACAAACGGGTGAATTAACAAATGATGCTAGCTGATCCCCTCCTTTCTCTTCCCCTCTTTGCTCTCTCCTCCTCTCTCTCCCACTTTACTTGTTAATTCCTTGGTCATTCATCAGTATCGGTTAATTATCTGATGCTCTGATGAAGACAAGGGGAAATGGAGAGAGGCCGCGTCCCCATGGCACCCTATTCACTATATAGTACTACTTCTCACCAGAGCCCTATGGGACCTGAATAGGGAATAGGGTGCCATTTGGGATGCAGACAATCTCATCTCCCTAGAGATGGAATGAGGGGGGTCACAGGTCAATGGGAAGCAGGATGTGTGTGTGTGTGTGTGTGTGAGCACTAACTCAGCTGGCCCGTGACGTCTGGGCGGCGAGGGCTGGCGGACGGAGGAGACGATGTGATTGGAGGATAAATGAGTGTTCCGTTCTGTCTTTCATTACATAGTTAATTAGGGGTTAGCTAATGAACTGCGACCTACGGTGACCTTGACTGAGGAAGAGGGTGTGTGTGTGTGTGTGGGGGGAGGTTCAGGAATAAATATCTCTCTCCATCCCTCTCTGGGTCCCTTACCACAAACTTTAGAGAGAATGAGAGAGCGAGAGAGAGCGAGCGAGAGCGAGAGCGAGAGCGAGAGAGAGAGAGAGAGAGAGAGAGAGAGAGAGAGAGAGAGAGAGAGAGAGAGAGAGAGAGAGAGAGAGAGAGAGAGAGAGAGAATAGAGAATGACACTGATATTATAATGAAGCATCTCTCGCCTCCTTTTTCCTTCTAACTCATCAGGTATTACAACCCCGCCCACTGCGCACGCACGCACACAAAACACCATTACGCCCACTGTCAACAACTACGGGTCATAAAAAGCCTGTGAAAAACTGTCTTTTCGATAGAGAGGCAGACAATGGGTGACAACTAGAGACCTTACAGACCCATTCATCCACCGGTCCTTTTACTGCTTAACCATTTAACCCCCGCAGCGCATAAACACACAAACACACACAGACAGACATCACCTGCGATGGCTGTGGGATTTAGCCGTAGTCATAGTGACAGAAACAACAAAAGCAAAGCGTGTGTGTAGAGGAGAAGAAGGACCAGGAAGGAGGAAACGAGAGCGAGACTGACCCCGACCCAAACAGAAACCACTTCCTGTCAGCCGTCAATCATTCAGAATACTTGTTATTTTACATCTAGATGACACAGACACACACCTATGGGTGCTGAAACATACACTCCTACAGGGGACGTATGTAATGAGCCATTTGACATCTAAAGGCTGTTGAATATTTCAAAACACAACACACACACACACACACACTATATAAAGATCAGGATGAGCCTCTTTGCCCAGAGATGTGGTTCGACAACCCTGGTCCAATGTTTTTCGTTTGAATTATTAAAATAATGAACATTTGGCTTGATTAATAATTGAGTGTGTTTGAAAACATAAATCAAAGTAAAATTGGGTGTGAAATACACACAGGAAAAATCTGATCTCATAAATTTTAAAAGATATTCCAGAGAACTGTCATATTGGGGGTTTTCTGCCATTCTCCCTCTCCCTCTCCTCTCTTCTCCCTCTCCTCTCTTCTCCCTCTCCCTCTCCTCTCTTCTCCCTCTCCCTCTCCTCTCTTCTCCCTCTCCCTCTCCTCTCCTCTCTTCTCCCTCTCCCTCTCCTCTCTTCTCCCTCTCCCTCTCCTCTCCCCTCTACCTCTCTCTCAGTAAGTGTGGATGACACAGATAGATACTGAAGTGGAGGTATCTAGTTTAGAAAAGGTGAAATGGACCCCAAAAAATCATTTACTTTGGAGAGATGACCTTTTCCCCCCCCGTCTGTCCGTCCTGCCGTGTTGTGTTGTGTTGTGTTGTGCTGAGGGTTATTGTCTTTGAGGAAATTGAAAAGGGGGGCCTCTGTCCCCGTACCCCCATCTACAGGGAGTTATGACTAGAGTGGGGGGTGTGTGTGTTTTATGTGATGGGTAATTTGTCAATAATAGCATCTGTAGTGCAAACTGCAGTAAAAAGCATCTGTAGTGCATACTGCAGTTTGATTGACAGCTTTCAATTTCATGTGTCCATGACCCTACATGCTGATTGTGTGTGTGTGTGTGTGTGTGGTGTTGATTCTGGTAACCCAAATCAACTATTGTATTGCTCCTAGACAGAGGCCATCACACAGATATTCCGCCAATTTGTGACAGAGACACACACACACACACACACACACACACACACACACACACACACACACACAGGGTCTGTCTGTATCATATTGACATGCAGTTCCCACTACGCAGTGTGACAATGTTAAGATGCAAAACAGAGGCACCTTATGAAAAGCCTCTCGCCACAGCCCAGGTAATATGGTTTACCATTTTAAATACAGAGGTAATATTGTTAGTTATCATAATTCATTTGAAATGCAGAGGTAATATGCTTAGTTATTACAATTCATATGAAAATGTATTTTAGGAGACTGGAGTGTTAGTTGCATCCCAAATGGCACCCTATTCCCTATATAGTGCACTACTCTGGTCAAAGGTAGTGTACTATTTAGGGAATAAGGTCCCATTTGGGATGCAGATTGTGGTTGGAAGAGTTGCGTAGAGACAGAGGAGCTCCATTGGAAGAGTTGTTTAGTGAGAGGAGCTCCATTAGAATAGTTGTTTAGAGAGAGTAGCTCCATTGGAAGAGTTATTTAGAGAGAGTAGCTCCATTGGAAGAGTTATTTAGAGAGAGAAAGGAGCTCCACTGGAAGAGTTATTTAGAGAGAGAAAGGAGCTCCACTGGAAGAGTTATTTAGAGAGAGAAAGGAGCTCCACTGGAAGAGTTATTTAGAGAGAGAACGGAGCTCCACTGGAAGAGTTATTTAGAGAGAGGAGCTCCACTGGAAGAGTTGTTTAGAGAGAGAGAGGGGCTCCATTGGAAGAGTTGTTTAGACAGAGGAGCTCCACTGGAAGAGTTGTTTAGAGAGAGAGAGGGGCTCCACTGGAAGAGTTGTTTAGAGAGAGAGAGGGGCTCCATTGGAAGAGTTGTTTAGACAGAGGAGCTCCACTGGAAGAGTTGTTTAGACAGAGGAGCTCCACTGGAAGAGTTGTTTAGAGAGAGAGAGGGGCTCCATTGGAAGAGTTGTTTAGACAGAGGAGCTCCACTGGAAGAGTTGTTTAGAGAGGAGCTCCACTGGAAGAGTTGTTTAGAGAGAGAGAGGGGCTCCACTGGAAGAGTTGTTTAGAGAGAGAGAGGGGCTCCATTGGAAGAGTTGTTTAGACAGAGGAGCTCCACTGGAAGAGTTGTTTAGACAGAGGAGCTCCACTGGAAGAGTTGTTTAGAGAGAGAGAGGGGCTCCATTGGAAGAGTTGTTTAGAGAGAGGAGCTCCACTGGAAGAGTTGTTTAGAGAGAGGAGCTCCACTGGAAGAGTTGTTTAGACAGAGGAGCTCCACTGGAAGAGTTGTTTAGAGAGGAGCTCCACTGGAAGAGTTGTTTAGAGAGAGAGAGGGGCTCCACTGGAAGAGTTGTTTAGAGAGAGAGAGAGGGGCTCCATTGGAAGAGTTGTTTAGACAGAGGAGCTCCACTGGAAGAGTTGTTTAGACAGAGGAGCTCCACTGGAAGAGTTGTTTAGAGAGAGAGAGGGGCTCCATTGGAAGAGTTGTTTAGAGAGAGGAGCTCCACTGGAAGAGTTGTTTAGAGAGAGGAGCTCCACTGGAAGAGTTGTTTAGACAGAGGAGCTCCACTGGAAGAGTTGTTTAGAGAGAGAGAGGGGCTCCATTGGAAGAGTTGTTTAGACAGAGGAGCTCCACTGGAAGAGTTGTTTAGAGAGAGGAGCTCCACTGGAAGAGTTGTTTAGACAGAGGAGCTCCCTTGGAAGGGTTATTTATTTTTTTACCTTTATTTAACCAGGTAAGCACCATTTAGGTTAGAAACCTCTTTTGCGAGGGCGACCTGGCAAGAAGGCAAAACAGGGAAATAGCAGCGTGTACATAACATTTTACAAAAAAGAATAATACACACAAAAAGACGATGTGTCACAAGTTACAAATACATCTGAAGATGAAAAACAACTGCAGCTCTCAAAAACATTGTAGTCAGAGTCTTAAAAACGGCTTTGGACACTAACTCCTCTAACTTTCATATATTCTGAAGCACGTTCCAGGATGAAGGGGCATTATGGGAAAAATATTGTTTCCCCATCTCAGTTCTAGCCTTAGTAACAGACAAGGACAGCAGCGACTGAACGAAGACTGTATTGAGTGACTGATCTGGTCAGTAAGGAACAGAGATACAAAGGGAGTTGCCTTATTAATGCTTTGTACACAAAAGTGTCCCAGTGCTTTAGCCTCCTGGTGGAGAGAGAGGTCCATTGCACCATGATGGATGAGTGATCTAGCGTCGGTGATAAATCTTAAAGCACCATTATAAACTGTGTTCAGAGTTTAAGGAACTTGCTGAGGCCTGTATATAGCCTGTATATACACAATATCACCGTAATCAGCACAGATTAAAATGTGCTTTGAACAACATCCTTTCTGACTGACATTGAAAAACAAGATTTGTTCCTAAAATAAAAACCCAACCTCAACTTCAGTTTCTTGGTCAAATTATCTATGTGTCGTTTAAAAATGCAGGTTTTCTTCTAACCAAATCCCGAAATAATTATAGGAGGTGACCCTATCAATTTGCTGGCTTTTAAAAGTTAAAATCTGCAAGTGATGCCATCTGTCTACTTTCAGAAAAGAGAAATCCATAAATGTAGTTTTCCTTGCATTAAGCACAGGTTTCAATTCGAAAAGTTGCGTTTGAACAGCATCAAAAGCCAACTGTAAATCCTGAAAAGCATTCTCAAAATTAGATGGGACAGAAAATAAAAAAAATGTGTCAGCAGCATACAGAAGGAGATTTTATATACAGAGTAAAAAAGATCGGAACTACAATTGAGCCCTGGGGAACTCCTTTCGTAAGCCCTCGAAACTCAGATTTCATACCCTCCTGTGCTACACACTGTGTTCTGTCAGAAGTTGTTTAGAGAGAGAGAGGAGCTCAATTGGTGCTTACAGGATAACACTTGAAAACAGAGGTGGATGAGCCGAGGAGTGGTGTGGAAAGAGGAGACTCTCTCGCTCTCTCTCTGCATTTAGTTCAGCTTAATGGCTCCTCCAAGATGAACCATTACCATTCAAATCGCTACGGAAACCAGACAGCGGAAAATCCCCCACAATCCCCTATTATTCCATATTTATGAGCAGGCACTTGGAGGGACGACCTTAAATTGCAGAGACTGCGTCAGAAATGGCACCCTATTCACCAGTGCATTGTATAGGGAATACGGTGCCATTTTGGATCAAAAGCAGTGCTCTATATAAAACCAATGATTGAGGTCAAACTAAAACACGCAGGCACTTCTTGATGTTGTCGTGTCTGTTGTTGGTGGCTATTGCTGTCAACAAGGAGTCCGCTTAGGCTGCACTGTGATTAGAGGCTTTTATTAATATCACACGTTTACAGCATAAGTGACAGATGTCATGACCACCCGGAGAGCGATGCCTCAGATTGCAATGGCCGCTCTGCCCTCTCTTGGTCTAGCCCCTACTTATAAACAATGCAAAAAGATGGGTGCTCCCTCTTCTGGCCAATCACCAGTCTCCCCTGGGGCGTCACCCTCCAAACGGCTACATTTGAACTAAGATCATAAAAACATTTAACAAAGGCATAATCCTAATACACGACAATGTCTCTCTGATTGCTGTACTTACTATAACAGGTGGCTCTCTATTTCACGATAAGACAAGGCGTTGACGATGTGTGTGTGAGTGAGTATGTTTAAGGGGTGTGAAACGTTTAAAAGAAATTGCGTTCTATACCGTTAAGAAAAATCCCCTAACCGAAAAACAGTTTTTCACCAACACAAAATTCTAAATCACAATGCAGCTACCTCGCTAGCTCTGAATGAAAGATGCCATACTTCCGAGAACACAAACACTGGCAAGTAATCAGTCTCCTCCGTTCCAAAAATACTGAATCTTAGGAGTCGATTCCGCTATCTCGACACTCGGAAAGGGGAGTCGACGTGCAAGGAGTCGAGGAATCAATTATTTTGGATTCAACTCTACACCACTTCGTCATTTCTGTTAACGGTTGGAGAAATGGCAGCGAAAGGCAAGCAACAGCAGCGAAGTCCTGTATGGCAATACTTTGACAAGTTAAATGAGAAGGAAATGCAAACTTTGCGAGGTGGAATTGAGGTACAGTAATGGTAGTACAGGTGCAATTCTTAACCATCTGAAAGGGACGCACCGTGAGACCCAAACCGTTGCTGGCAGCAGCGCCACTGCATTGTGAATTCACATGGAATTTTATGGATTTTTGTTTTTGTTTTAACGGAATTTAAGCGTTAAAACATTCTTTCCATTTGTCACATCCCTAGTATGTTTGTCCGTGTGTGTGTGTGTGTCTGTGTCCATATGCATGTGTGTGTGTGTGCCCGGTTATGAGATTCTCCAGTCCACTGTGTGTTGATAAGGCCTGTTAGGGTATTGACATATTGACTTCCTGCTGGCTCAACCACAGACCAATCAGATATAAGTTTGTCTGATTGGCACTAGCCAATTGGCTGTTAGAGATAAGTCTCTATGACAAAATAAGTGTGTGTGTATGTGTGTGTGTGATAACGTGACATGGTCCCATAGATGAAAAGATACAAGAACCTGTCATAGCTATTTTTGACAACTTTCTAAATGTAACCAATCATGGTCTTCAATGCAGGGCCGATGGACAAGTTCCTTACTTTTTCCCCCTTCCACTCATTCTAATGGCTGGAATGGAATTAATGGAACTGTATCAAACACACCAAGCATATAGAAACCACGTTTGACTCTGTTCCATTTATTCCATTCTAGCCATTACAATGAGCCCACCCTCCTATAGCTCCTCCCACCAGCCTCCACTGATATCCAAACATTGGGGGGCACAGAAAGAAAGGAAAATCTTCTTCAGCAGATCAATGATCATAGCAATGAATGGATGAATGACAGATCTCTTGCATGTAGTCAAAGAGACAGTGTACAATTTTCAATGTAACGTATCTCAATAGGAAAATGGTGCTTTTAAACAATGTAAAAACCTAATATTCCACAAATGACTTTGTAATGACAATGACAGGTATTCACATTTTAGCTTTTATAATAAACTAAATGTCTTTAAAGTATTACATGCTAGTTTCTACGGCACATCATGTGCTTCAAAAGAAGCTACAATTCATATAGGCTCAATCAATTGAAAAAATATATTCTGGTGCTCCTAAATTTCATGTGGTGCTCCTAACTTTCTTAAGTTGGGAGCACCAGTGCTAACAATGACATTTTTTTATTTAAAGCCTTGATAGTAGGCTTACGTGTTTGGGGGAAAGTTTTATTTTCAACAACAACAAGAGAAGACACACAATAGTGTTATTTACCTGAAGAGCAGGTGTTTGACTTTGAACTGTGTCTCTATGACCCCGGTGGTCCTCAGTCTGACCCTCAGGACATCTGTTTCCGTGGGAACGTAGTCTGGAGAGATGATACGACCCATGTTCTCAAAGAAACTACAGGAGGAGGAAGACAAAGATTAGATCATTTTATCTAAACATTGTATATCTGAAAAGCTGAGAGAGAGAGAGTGTAATGTTCACTGTTCATTTTTATTGTTTATTTGACTTTTGTTTACTATCTACTTCACTTGCTTTGGCAATGTTAACACACGTTTCCCATGCCAATAAAGCCCTTAAATTGAATTGAGAAAGAGAAAGAGAAAGAGAGAGAGAGAGAGAGAGAGAGAGAGAGAGAGAGAGAGAGAGAGAGAGAGAGAGAGAGAGAGAGAGAGAGAGAGAGAGAGAGAGAGAGAGAGAGAGAGAGAGAGAGAGACTGTCAGGCAGTGCTTAATTTGAGCCGGATCCTGCACCTCTCCATTTTGGACTGTTTTATTCCGGTACCTCTCGAAGCATGAAAAATAATGTACACTTTTTGCAATGTTAAAAATTATAATAAAAGCGATCATAGTTCATTCGAGTTAGTTAGTTCCTCTTCGTTAAATCTCCTGCCCCCACAAAAAAAAACGTAATGTGAAAATGTTGATTTTCAGCCCGGCCCTAATATTCTAAAAGTTGATTCGGGTTGGGCCGACCCGGATTTATTGTTTGTGCAACATTGTAACCTATGTTTGAGACCAACAAGTGGCTGTGTGAGAAGTGCGTATCTCTTCCATAACTAGAATGATAAATGTTTTATGATCTCTCTCCCTCTCTGCTCTGATAGACCTGAGCCTGCAACTCATCTCTCCAGCGATGCACTTCATCATTTATTTCCTTATAGAATCATAGCTGCACAAAGGGTTCTGGAGAAGCTGCAGGCAGCACCCTTAATAAATTGAAATAAATTTGCCAAAATCATAGAATTACTGCTGTCTGTTCAGAAATAAATGAAATCATTCAGAATAGCCTACTACACCATGAGAAGACCTATAATTTAGCCACAGAGGATCAATAGCTGTGGAATGTAGCCCAATAACAAGGAATAGCCTACAGTCAGGAACGCCCAGCAAATCTGTCAGAGAAACAACAGCATGCAGACTAAACAGGCCTTTCGCAATATTTCAAATACAATCGAGGGAAAACACAGGTCGGAAAGCAAATGTCTCCTGCTGAAAAGAGAAGACTACGCTGTAGGCTACCAAAATATTTGATCAACTTCCAAATACTGTTTTACAAAAGAGAGAGAGAGAGAGAGGCTTTTGGCACGAGCGCATCGGCCATCACCAGTGAGTGAGCTGCGCATCACAGGGTGAGTCAGTGAAACTGGAAATCATTTTTAGGACTATAATTTCCTCGTCACATTGTAGCCTACAATATGTGTCTCCAAACACCTAGGCCTAGGCTATTGATGGATTCAAGACAAGGTCGTTTTTATTGATCTCTGATTCTCAGTTTGAAATGGGAGGCTACTTTGACACTGACAATTATTTGTGTGGTATTAAAAAAGATTCTACCAAAGTCTCCATTCATGTAAAATGACGTTGAATTGCGTTTATAAAAGGACCTTAGGCTACTAAACATGTTCCCAATGTGTGTAACTTCTGTAAGTGCCTCTACTCTACGCCACTACACTAATGCCATGATATGCATGCAGCGCTTTATTAGAAAAGTTTTTTAAATTTTTTATTATCATGCGTTCCGGTAACTCAGAACTCCCCAGGTCACCCCCCCTCTCGCGTTCACTTTTTGTTCCGGCACCACCCGATTTACAAATGAAGCACTGCTGTCAGGTGTGGAGTGCAGTGATAAGCCAACCCCCAGGAGATGCTATGAGACTAATCTCCATACTGAATATTCATACTAGTGGATTAATGGGTTTCAGATAGAGTTAGAGCTTTACATAATACTAATGGTACTATGGGGCTATGGTTTATCTGACAGATGGATTATACTGGTGTGTGTGTATATGTGTGTATATGTGTGTGTATATGTGTGTGTGTATGTATGTGTGTGTGTGTGTGTGTGTGTGTCATAGATGGTTGCAAGGTGTGTGTTACAGCCCAAGCAGCTGATAGGGAATGACTGGGCTAGAATGTCAAAGATGCCATTCTGTGTGTGTGTGTGTTTCTGTGTTTGCAAGCGTTTGTGTATGTGTGTGTGTGTTTGTGCAAAGTGTATTTCCCAGGCTGTGGTGTCCGGCTGGTGCTCAGTGGGTCTCCAGGGGACCTGTCGCTGTAGATAAAGCCAGAGCAGAGGCCTCATGCTGGGGGAAGAGGAAGAGAGATGACAGCCTCCTGCTGGGCTGGGTGGTCTAGCCCTCTCTCTGTTAGTTTCTCTCTTTCTCTCTCTCTACTTCAGACTCACCCCCGTCACATAGATTTATCCATAATGACCACCTCTTCTCTCTTTCTCTCTACTTCTTTCTCCTTTGTCTCTCTCAGGGTGATCATGGTGGATTCTTTGTGACGGTGTGTGTGAGTTGATTGTCAGTGACACACACCACAAGGCTAATCACAGGCCAGCAGGCCTCCACACTTAGGTAATTAGACCCCTGGATCTCTCTTTAACACACAATGATTCAACCACAGTCAAGTGTGTGAGTGTAGGAGAGAGAGGGGAGGGAGAGGGAGAGAGAGAAGGAAAGAGAGAATAGAGAGAAAGAGAAGGAAATAGAGGAAGAAAGAGAAGGAGTGTGAAAATATAGGTGAGTTGTACAGGTGTACAGTGCAGGTGTGTTCAGGTAAGACGTGAGTCAGGTCAGTACTCACCCTGGCAGTGTGTGTTTTAACAGGTGTGTTATTAGTTTACTCACTACAGGGCAGAGTCGTTGAGTTCAAACTCGTAACCCCTGGCTGCGGCCTCTCGGACCCCCTGGTCAGCCCACAGACAGGAAAGGGCGTGGCCTATGAAAGGAAACAGCACCTGATCCTCGTCAAAACACCTCCCACAGGACAACACAGAGTGGGCGTGCACCTGGGGGGGTGACAACAAAGATGGTATCATGTACATACATATAGCTTGCATGAAACAGTACTGAGTGGGCATGACATGAAGCTACATACACGGCAGACCCCAACATCTCTTTCTCACACATCATGAATAAAAAGGAAAGGTTATCAGTAGAATTGCGTGACCTCGGACCATAAAAACAGAATTCCTCATCACAGTATCACAGCTCTAGTTATGAGCCATCAGACTTAGTGTGGGTGGTGATGCTTTGAGCTCTGTTACCTTTGGCAATAAAGTTATTCAAATTGAATGGAACCTGACAATAACACCTCCCACCCAATTGCTCACCCTCGCACGCACACACACACACACACCTTCTCCCGATCATACCCCTGTACCATGTCATTATAAAGCAATTACACTACAACTCAGTCACTAAACTGGTTATTATTGAATGCCTATTTGAACTGTGACTAAATAAAACTAGAGAGCGAGAGTGTGTTTGTGCATGTGTATCTGCATCCGTACCTCTGTGTCTGTGCGCGAGTCTCTGCGTCTGTGCGCGAGTCTCTGCGTCTGTGCGCGAGTCTCTGCGTCTGTGCGCGAGTCTCTGCGTCTGTGCGCGAGTCTCTGCGTCTGTGCGCGAGTCTCTGCGTCTGTGCGCGAGTCTCTGCGTCTGTGCGCGAGTCTCTGCGTCTGTGCGCGAGTCTCTGCGTCTGTGCGCGAGTCTCTGCGTCTGTGCGCGAGTCTCTGTGTCTGTGCGCGAGTCTCTGTGTCTGTGCGTGTGTGTCTCTGTGTCTGTGTGTGGAATGTCCTGAGCTGCCAGCAGACTAATGTGTCAGGGCTGAGTAAACATGGAGAGCAGCAGCAGCAGATCAGACCACTGGGACCTGCCAGCCTTCTGTGTGTGTGTGTGTGTGTGTGTGTGTGTGTGTGTGTGTGTGTGTGTGTGTGTGTGACAGACACTGCTGTCTGCTGTAGGGATGCTGCCCTCTAGTGTCCGTCTGGACAAATTACACACACATTTACATTTTAGTCATTTAGCAGACGCTCTTATCCAGAGCGATTTACAGTTAGTGAGTGCATACATTTTCATACTGGCCCCCCGTGGGAATCACACACACACACACACACACTAAAGCCATCAAGTGAAGTACAGTGTTTCTATGAGGTGGAGGCTGAGCGCAATAGAGCGAGAGAGAGAAACAGAAAGAAAAAGAAAGTAAGTCAGACGGACGGACAGATACAGTGAGAGTCAGTGACAGCAATAGACAAGAGACTGACGAACAGACAGACAGACGGACAAACACTCTCTCTCCCCTCTCCAACCCTACCTTGTTCTTGCTGTTAGCCAGGTTGATCCGGAGGATGCCCATCCCGTGGAGGACAAACTTCATAGAGGTCAGAAGGTTGTCCAGCACCGCCGGCTGTACGGGGTCAACAGGTCAGGGGTCAGAGGTCAAAGACACCAGTTACCATGGCAACGGTGTTCACACCACACAGGAAAAGTACATATAGAATGTGTCTGAAATTGCACCCTTTTCCCTATGTATTACACTACTTATTAGTGCACTATGGGTAACGGTGCAATTTCGGACACAACTGTAGCCTTTATAACCAAAAAGGTCAGACATGAATTACATGGCAACAGTGACAACACCATACATATAGCCTTTATATAACCTCTTAAAATAAATAAAAAGTGGGGTGTTCATTCAAGTCAGACTTTAGGCTAAAGGGGAGATAACAGACCTGTCTGAAGATGACGAACAGAAGACAAGTCAGACTTTAGGCTAAAGGTGAGATAACAGACCTGTCTGAAGATGACGAACAGAAGACAAGTCAGACTTTAGGCTAAAGGTGAGATAACAGACCTGTCTGAAGATGACGAACAGAAGACAAGTCAGACTTTAGGCTAAAGGTGAGATAACAGACCTGTCTGAAGATGACGAACAGAAGACAAGTCAGACTTTAGGCTAAAGGGGAGATAACAGACCTGTCTGAAGATGACGAACAGAAGACAAGTCAGACTTTAGGCTAAAGGGGAGATAACAGACCTGTCTGAAGATGACGAACAGAAGACAAGTCATACAAGTAAACACAAAACTCAACTGTATCCAAGGTTGGGGTCAATTCCATTTAAATTCCAGTCAATTCAAGTAGTACACTGAAATTCAAATTCCAATTCTCTTCAATGCTTTTTAATGAGGAAAATGTGGAATTGGAATTTGTTTTACTTTCTGAATGAACTGGAATTGAAATGGAATTGACCCCAACCCTGACAGTAACTAAACTGAAAACTCAACTGTTTGAATCTCTGAGTGACTCAATGGGATTAGGGGATCTCTGTTAGTCTCTAACCCCCCTCCCTCTCTCCCCTTCTCTTTTCCCCTCCCTCTCTCCCCTTCTCTTTTCCCCCCATCCCTCTCTCTCCCCTTCTCTTTTTCCCTCCCTCCCCCTTCTCTTTTTCCCTCCCTCTCTCTCCCCTTCTCTTTTTCCCTCCCTCTCTCTCCCCTTCTCTTTTCCCCCATCCCTCTCTCTCCCCTTCTCTTTTCCCCCTCCCCCTCTCTCCCCTTCTCTTCCCCCCTTCTCTTTTCCCCTCCCTCTCCCTCCCCCCTTCTCTTTCCCCCCCTCCCTCTCCCTCCCCCTTCTCTGTTTCCCTCCCTCCCTCCTCTTTTTCCCTCTCTCCCCTTCTCTTTTCCCCCCTCCCTCTCTCCCCTCTCTCCCCTTCTCTTTTCCCCCTCCCCCTCCCTCTCTCCCCCTTCTCTTTCCCCCCTCCCTCCCTCTCTCCCCTTCTCTTTCCCCCCTCCCTCCCTCTCTCCCCTTCTCTTTCCCTCCTCCCTCTCTCCCCTTCTCTTTTCCCTCCTCCCTCTCTCCCCTCTCTCCCCTTCTCTTTTCCCCTCCCCCTCCCTCCTTCTCTTTTCCCCTCCCTCCCTCTCTCTCTCCCCTTCTCTTTTCCCCTCCCTCTCCCCCGTCTCTTTCCCCCCTCCCTCTCCCCCCTTCTCTTTCCCCCCTCCCTCTCCCCCCGTCTCTTTCCCCCCTCCCTCTCTTTCCCCCCCTCCCTCTCCCCCTTCTCTTTTCCCTCCCTCCCTCCCTCCCTCCCTCCTCTTTTCCCCTCTCTCCCCTTCTCTTTTCCCCCCCTCCCTCTCTCCCTTCTCTCTCCCCCCTCCCTCCCTCTCTCCCCTTCTCTTTTCCCCTCCCCCTCCCTCTCTCCCCCTTCTCTTTCCCCCTCCCCCTCCCTCTCTCCCCTTCTCTTTCCCCCCTCCCTCCCTCTCTCCCCTTCTCTTTCCCTCCTCCCTCTCTCCCCTTCTCTTTCCCCCCTCCCTCTCTCCCCTTCTCTTTTCCCCTCCCCCTCCCCTTCTCCCCTCCCCCTCCCTCTCTCCCCTTCTCTTTTCCCCTCCCTCTCTCCCCTTCTCTTTTCCCCTCCCTCCCTCTCTCTCTCCCCTTCTCTTTTCCCCCTCCCTCCCTCTCCCCCCTTCTCTTTCCCCCCCCTCCCTCTCCCTCCCCCTTCTCTTTTCCCTCCCTCCCTCTTTCCTCTCTCCCCTTCTCTTTTCCCCCTCCCCTCCCTCTCTCCCCCTTCTCTTTCCCCCTCCCCCTCCCTCTCTCCCCTTCTCTTTTCCCCTCCCCCTCCCTCTCTCTTTTCCCCCTCCCTCCCTCTCTCCCCTTCTCTTTTCCCCCCTCCCTCTCTCTCCCCTTCTCTTTTCCCCTCCCTCTCTCCCCTTCTCTTTTCCCCCTCCCTCTCCCCCTCTCTTTCCCCGTCTCTTTCCCCCCTCCCTCTCCCCCCGTCTCTTTCCCCCCCTCTCTCTTTCCCCCCTCCCTCTCCCCCCCTTCTCTTTTCCCCTCCCTCCCTCCCTCCCTCCCTCCTCTTTTTCCCCTCTCTCCCCTTCTCTTTCCCCCCTCCCTCTCTCCCCTTCTCTCTCCCCCTCCCCCTCCCTCTCTCCCCTTCTCTTTTCCCCCTCCCTCCCTCTCTCCCCTTCTCTTTTCCCCTCCCCCTCCCTCTCTCCCCTTCTCTTTCCCCCCTCCCTCCCTCTCTCCCCTTCTCTTTCCCTCCTCCCTCTCTCCCCTTCTCTTTCCCCCCTCCCTCTCTCCCCTTCTCTTTCCCCCCTCCCTCTCTCCCCTTCTCTTTTCCCCCTCCCCCTCCCCTTCTCCCCTCCCCTCCCTCTCTCCCCTTCTCTTTTCCCCCTCCCTCTCTCCCCTTCTCTTCCCCTCCCTCCCCTCCCTCTCCCTTCTCTTTTCTCCCCTCCCTCCTCCCCCCTTCTCTTTCCCCCCTCCCTCTCCCTCCCCCCTTCTCTTTCCCCTCCCTCCCTCTTTTTCCCCTCTCTCCCCTTCTCTTTTCCCCCCTCCCTCTCTCCCCTTCTCTTTTCCCCCCCCCCCTCCCTCTCTCCCTCTCTCTTTTCCCCTCCCTCCCTCTCTCCCCTTCTCTTTTCCCCCCTCCCTCTCTCTCCCCTTCTCTTTTCCCCCCTCCCTCTCTCCCCCTTCTCTTTCCCCCTCCCTCTCTCCCCTTCTCTTTTCCCCCTCCCTCTCTCCCCCTTCTCTTTTCCCCCTCCCTCTCTCCCCTTCTCTTTCCCCCCTCCCTCTCTCCCCTTCTCTTTCCCCCCTCCCTCTCTCCCCTCTCTCCCCTTCTCTTTTCCCCCTCCCCCCTCCCCTTCTCTTTTCCCCTCCCCTCCCTCTCTCCCCTTCTCTTTTCCCCTCCCTCTCTCCCCCTTCTCTTTTCCCCCCCTCCCTCCCTCCCTCCCTCCCTCCCTCCCTCCCTCTCTCTCTCCCTTCTCTTTTCCCCTCCCTCCCTCTCCCCCCTTCTCTTTCCCCCCCTCCCTCTCCCTCCCCCTTCTCTTTTTCCCTCCCTCCCTCTTTTTCCCTCTCTCCCCTTCTCTTTTCCCCCCTCCCTCTCTCCCCTTCTCTTTTCCCCTCCCCCTCCTTCTCTTTTCCCCTCCCCCTCCCTCTCTCTTTTCCCCTCCCTCCCTCTCTCCCCTTCTCTTTTCCCCTCCCTCTCTCCCCTTCTCTTTTCCCCCCTCCCTCTCTCTCCCCTTCTCTTTTCCCCCCTCCCTCTCCCCCCTTCTCTTTCCCCCCTCCCTCCTTCTCTTTTCCTCCCTCCCTCCCCTCTCCCTCCCCCTTTCTCTTTTCCCCTCCCTCCCTCCTCTTTTTCCCTCCCCCTTCTCTTTTTCCCTCCCTCCCTCCTTCCCCCCCTTCTCTTTTTCCCTCCCTCCCTCCCTCCCCCCCCTCCCTCCCTCTCTATCTCTTCCCTCCTCTTTTTCCCTCCCTCCCTCCTCTTTTTCACTCTCCTTTTCCCTCCCTCACTCACTCTTCCCTTCTCTTTTTCCCTCTCTCTCTCTCCCCTGCCAGAAAGAGATAAGCCTTACATTCCATCCCGATTTTTATCACAGTCTAGACCACCTTTCTTCCTCTCTTTCGTTCTGTCTGTCTGTCTTTTCTGACGTTTATTGGAGAGGTTTGACTTTCTCAGTGAGGCGTACCTACAGTGTGATAAGAAATACTGTAACTAACTCTATGAGAGTGACACATAACTTCAGTATCAGTATCGTGTTAAGCCGGGCTGAGGACAGTCAGATGTCAGGGAGTAATGATTCTTTATTAACACATTCTCCAATATTCATTTTTGCTGACACCTGCATATTGATTTGTGTCAGAAAAATAAGCAGCTCAGAGACTCATTTTATTTCTCTCTGAGAGAGAGAGAGTAAGGGAGGGAGGGAATATGCTTTTCTAAAGTATGAGAAGAGGCTCCAATCTTTCCCTGGTCCTAACAAGCAGCATGTGGCTAGGCTTAGTGACCTCTGACCCCGGTCTGCTGCTGTCTTACTGGCATCATGCTCGAAATTCTCACCTCAAAGAAAGGGAGTCTGTACCTACACATTACACAATGTCTGTGTTGGTTAAAACCGTCTCCCTGTACCCTCACTGTCTGTGTTGGTTAAAACCTTCCCCCCTGTACCCTCACCGTCTGTGTTGGTTAAAACCTTCCCCCCTGTACCCTCACCATCTGTGTTGGTTGAAACCTTCCCCCCTGTACCCTCACCGTCTGTGTTGGTTGAAACCTTCCCCCTGTACCCTCACCGTCTGTGTTGGTTAAAACCTTCCCCCTGTACCCTCACCGTCTGTGTTGGTTGAAACCTTCCCCCTGTACCCTCACCGTCTGTGTTGGTTGAAACCTTCGCCCCTGTACCCTCACCGTCTGTGTTGGTTAAAACCTTCCCCCTGTACCCTCACCGTCTGTGTTGGTTAAAACCTTCCCCCCTGTACCCTCACCGTCTGTGTTGGTTAAAACCTTCCCCCTGTACCCTCACCGTCTGTGTTGGTTGAAACCTTCCCCCCTGTACCCTCACCGTCTGTGTTGGTTGAAACCTTCGCCCCTGTACCCTCACCGTCTGTGTTGGTTAAAACCTTCCCCTGTACCCTCACCGTCTGTGTTGGTTGAAACCTTCCCCCTGTACCCTCACCGTCTGTGTTGGTTGAAACCTTCGCCCCTGTACCCTCACCGTCTGTGTTGGTTAAAACCTTCCCCCTGTACCCTCACCGTCTGTGTTGGTTAAAACCTTCCCCCTGTACCCTCACCGTCTGTGTTGGTTAAAACCTTCCCCCTGTACCCTCACCGTCTGTGTTGGTTAAAACCTTCCCCCCTGTACCCTCACCGTCTGTGTTGGTTAAAACCTTCCCCCTGTACCCTCACCGTCTGTGTTGGTTAAAACCTTCCCCCTGTACCCTCACAGTCTGTGTTGGTTAAAACCTTCCCCCTGTACCCTCACCGTCTGTGTTGGTTAAAACCTTCCCCCTGTACCCTCACCGTCTGTGTTGGTTAAAACCTTCCCCCTGTACCCTCACCGTCTGTGTTGGTTAAAACCTTCCCCCTGTACCCTCACCGTCTGTGTTGGTTGAAACCTTCCCCCTGTACTCTTACCGTCTGTGTTGGTTAAAACCTTCCCCCTGTACCCTCACCGTCTGTGTTGGTTAAAACCTTCCCCCTGTACCCTCTCCGTCTGTGTTGGTTAAAACCTTCCACCCTGTACCCTCACAGTCTGTGTTGGTTAAACCCCTCCCCTTCAAAAGTGTCACAGTGTGCAGGCCAAAAAAGGCCTCTTTACACAGTGATGAGATCTGTCCTGTTGTATTCAGATCATTATAAACACACACACCCACACCCCGCCTGATGGTCAGATCCTTCCTCTACCCTCCCGTCTCCCCATCCAAAATAAACACATTCCTGGCCTTGTTTCCCAGACGCTTTATTTGAAGCGTGTGTGTGTGTGTGTGTGTGTGTGTGTGTGTGAGTGAGTATGTGTGAAGTCAGATCAGACGTACCAGAGCTTCCCAGATAAGTTGTATTTTTAAAAAAAGCTTGTGTCTCCCTCTCTCCATCTCCCCCTCCATCCCACTTTTTCTCCATCACCCTCTCTCCATCTCTTTCTTTCTCCATCTCTTTCTTTCTCCATCACTCTCTCTCCATCTCATTCTTTCTCCATCTCTTTTTTTCTCCCCTCCAACTTCCATTTACATTTTAGTCATTTAACTTCCCTCTTCTTTCCTTTCCCGCTTCAAATAAAAATATGTTAATAGACTAATGGACACAGACATACTCTCTCTCTCTCTCGCTGCCTGCACCCCCAGGGGTTTGTCAAGTAATCTGATCTCAATATCTGAGGGCTACGTCACCCCTTTGTATAGTTTGTATGCATGTAGGAAGGGGGATACAATTCCAGATACTCTCATTCACCTCAGCAGTATGCTGTCAGCTTAGCTAATGCCCCAGTCACTACTCCCCCAGAGGCGAGATACAGGAACCCACACACACACGGGAGAGATAGAGAGAGAGTAAGGAGGGTGGGCCAGAGAAATGGAGGTAGAGAGAAACAGAAGGAGAGAGGGGGAAAGGAGGGCAAAAGTGAGAGAACAATGAAGATTGAAGAGGAACAAAAAGCAACACGTCAGAAAAGACTGAGGGCCTCAGTTAGCATCAGAAAATGGCACCCTACTCCCTATATAGTGCACTATTTTTGACCAGGGCCCATAGCGCACTATACAGGGAATAGGGTGCCATTTGGGACATAGCCTCAGTCTTCCCCACTCCTAACTCCTACAGCAGCCTCAGGTCTAGACAGGTTTTAAAGACTAATCCCTAGGTAGTGTGTGTGTGTGTGTGTGTGTGTGTGTGTGTGTGTGTGTGTGTGTGTGTGGAGAGAGATTTCCCACCAAAACCCTCATTCAACCACACCTTACTTAGTAGGTCAATAGGCTGTATGTATGGTAGTGGTGTGTACATTGTTTATTTGGGTGGTATGCGCACGTTCATGAAAAACTTGCCCCAGGCGTTATCAGAGAGGATACTGTAGAACAACAAGTTAATCTGCTCGCTGGTAGAATAATGCTCCCAAAAGACAACGTCTGGACCCCAAACTGGATGTTCTTCAGTTGTACATTCAAATTGTATGGATGGAACACTAGAACGACCAGGTTCAAACTGCCACATCCCCAGCCACTAAAACAACCCTACCCTGTAATCATGAAGGACACAAACATACAAAACCACCTACTAACCTGCCAAGGGACACAGATTGCAGGGGTGTCATATTGTTTGTCCAACTTCTTTTCTCTTTAGAGCTGGGAGTGTTTTTATTGTTGTAGTAGCTAGCGGTTACCATGTACTGCCTGGAAGTCAGGTTTCAACATTCTCTTCTTGCTCCAAGAGGCTGATATTGTGTGAGAACAGTGTCAGTGTGTGTGTGTGATTCCAAAATCATGATATAGTCAACTATTGTTCTATCCAACATAACCCTTTCTATCATTCTCAAACACAAAATAATAAAAACATGTTTCACGCTCTTAGTATTTCTGGACAATGTTACAAAAACAATATGTGGAATGTAGCTGAACTGGCAGAGGTCTGGCGTTCAATCATTAACTACTAGAGTGTTGTGTTAAAGCTGAGAGCTTTTCTGCTCAACAGAATTCTCAACACTGTTCTAGAATTTTCAACACTGTTCTAGAATCTTCAACATTGTTCTAGAATCTTCAACACAGTTCTAGAATCCTCAGACAATAAAGACATCCCCAGAGTTCTGAGTGCCCCCATCCTTGTTGACATAGCTGGTGGAATGAAAGAGAAATCTCACTCTATCCTCACGCTCTCTGCTGAGTAAAACCACTCTACAGCCCCAGGGCTGGGATCTGAAGCAAATAATGGAGGGATGAGACAGAGAGGGGCCTTCTTTATGTCTCTCTATCCCAAATCCAATACAATTTTATTGGTTGCGTACACATATTTTGCAGATGTTAATGCAGGAGCAGCGAAATGCTTATGTTTCTAGCTCCAACAGTGCAGTAATACCTAACAATACACACAAATCCAAAAAATTAAAAGAAAGGAATTAAGAAATATCAGAACGAGCAATGTCAGAGTCCAGGATATAAAAATACACTGAGTGTACAAAACATTAGGAACACCTTCCTAATATTGAGTTGCACCCCCTTTTGCCCTCAGAACAGCATCAATTCATCGGGGCAAGGACTACAAGGTGTCGAAAGCGTTCCACAAGGATGCTGGCCCATGTTGACTTCAATGCTTCCCACAGTTATGTCAAGTTGGCTGGATGTCCTACAGTGGTGGACTATTCTTGATACACAGGGGAAACTGTTGAGCTTGAAAAACCCAGCAGCGTCGCAATTCTTGACAAACTCAAACCGGTGCGCCTGGCACCTACTACCATACCCTGTTCAAAGGCACTTAAATATTTTGTCTTGCCCATTCACCCTCTGAATGGCACACATGCACAATTCATGGCTCAATTGTCTCCAGGCTTAAAAATCATTCTTTAACCTGTCTCCTCCCCTTCATCTACACTTTTTGAAGTGGATTTAACAAGTGACATCAATAAGGGATCATAGCTTTGACCTGGATTACCTGGTCAGTCTACAGTGAAGGAAAAAGTATTTGATCCCTTGCTGATTTTGTACGTTTGCCCACTGACAAAGAAATGATCAGTCTATAATTGTAATGTAGGAAATAGTAAAAATAAAGAAAAACCCTTGAATGAGTAGGTGTGTCCAAACTTTTGACTGGTAGTGTACATAGGGCGGCAGTCTCTAAGGTGCAGGGTAGAGTACCGGGTGGTAGCCGGCTAGTAATAGTGACTAAGGTGCAGGGTAGAGTACCGGGTGGTAGCCGGCTTGTAATAGTGACTAAGGTGCAGGGTAGAGTACCGGGTGGTAGCCGGCTAGTAATAGTGACTAAGTTCAGGGTAGAGTACCGGGTGGTAGCCGGCTAGTAATAGTGACTATGTTCAGGGTAGAGTACCGGGTGGTAGCCGGCTAGTAATAGTGACTAAGTTCAGGGTAGAGTACCGGGTGGTAGCCGGCTAGTAATAGTGACTAAGTTCAGGGTAGAGTACCGGGTGGTAGCCGGCTAGTAATAGTGACTAAGGTGCAGGGTAGAGTACCGGGTGGTAGCCGGCTAGTAATAGTGACTAAGGTGCAGGGTAGAGTACCGGGTGGTAGCCGGCTAGTAATAGTGACTAAGGTGCAGGGTAGAGTACCGGGTGGTAGCCGGCTTGTAATAGTGACTAAGGTGCAGGGTAGAGTACCGGGTGGTAGCCGGCTAGTAATAGTGACTAAGGTGCAGGGTAGAGTACCGGGTGGTAGCCGGCTAGTAATAGTGACTAAGGTGCAGGGTAGAGTACCGGGTGGTAGCCGGCTAGTAATAGTGACTAAGTTCAGGGTAGAGTACCGGGTGGTAGCCGGCTAGTAATAGTGACTATGTTCAGGGTAGAGTACCGGGTGGTAGCCGGCTAGTAATAGTGACTAAGTTCAGGGTAGAGTACCGGGTGGTAGCCGGCTAGTAATAGTGACTAAGTTCAGGGTAGAGTACCGGGTGGTAGCCGGCTAGTAATAGTGACTAAGGTGCAGGGTAGAGTACCGGGTGGTAGCCGGCTAGTAATAGTGACTAAGGTGCAGGGTAGAGTACCGGGTGGTAGCCGGCTAGTAATAGTGACTAAGTTCAGGGTAGAGTACCGGGTGGTAGCCGGCTAGTAATAGTGACTAAGGTGCAGGATAGAGTACCGGGTGGTAGCCGGCTAGTAATAGTGACTAAGGTGCAGGGTAGAGTACCGGGTGGTAGCCGGCTAGTAATAGTGACTAAGGTGCAGGGTAGAGTACCGGGTGGTAGCCGGCTAGTAATAGTGACTAAGGTGCAGGGTAGAGTACCGGGTGGTAGCCGGCTAGTAATAGTGACTAAGGTGCAGGGTAGAGTACCGGGTGGTAGCCGGCTAGTAATAGTGACTAAGGTGCAGGGTAGAGTACCGGGTGGTAGCCGGCTAGTAATAGTGACTAAGGTGCAGGGTAGAGTACCGGGTGGTAGCCGGCTAGTAATAGTGACTAAGGTGCAGGGTAGAGTACCGGGTGGTAGCCGGCTAGTAATAGTGACTAAGGTGCAGGGTAGAGTACCGGGTGGTAGCCGGCTAGTAATAGTGACTAAGGTGCAGGGTAGAGTACCGGGTGGTAGCCGGCTAGTAATAGTGACTAAGTTCAGGGTAGAGTACCGGGTGGTAGCCGGCTAGTAATAGTGACTAAGTTCAGGGTAGAGTACCGGGTGGTAGCCGGCTAGTAATAGTGACTAAGTTCAGGGTAGAGTATCGGGTGGTAGCCGGCTAGTAATAGTGACTAAGTTCAGGGTAGAGTATCGGGTGGTAGCCGGCTAGTAATAGTGATTAAGTTCAGGGTAGAGTACCGGGTGGTAGCCGGCTAGTAATAGTGACTTAGTTCAGGGTAGAGTACCGGGTGGTAGCCGGCTAGTAATAGTGACTAAGTTCAGGGTAGAGTACCGGGTGGTAGCCGGCTAGTAATAGGGACTAAGTTCAGGGTAGAGTATCGGGTGGTAGCCGGCTAGTAATAGTGATTAAGTTCAGGGTAGAGTACCGGGTGGTAGCCGGCTAGTAATAGTGACTTAGTTCAGGGTAGAGTACCGGGTGGTAGCCGGCTAGTAATAGTGACTAAGTTCAGGGTAGAGTACCGGGTGGTAGCCGGCTAGTAATAGTGACTAAGTTCAGGGTAGAGTACCGGGTGGTAGCCGGCTAGTAATAGTGACTTAGGTGCAGGGTAGAGTACCGGGTGGTAGCCGGCTAGTAATAGTGACTAAGTTCAGGGTAGAGTACCGGGTGGTAGCCAGCTAGTAATAGTGACTAAGTTCAGGGCAGGGTACTGGGCAGAGGCCGGTTAGTGGTGATTATTTAACAGTCTGATGACCTGGAGATAGAAGCTGTTTTTCAGTCTCTCGGTCCCAGCTTTTTATTTCATTTGTATTTAACTAGGCAAGTCAGTTAAGAACAAATTCTTATTTACAATGATGGCCTACCCCGGCCAAACCCGGAGGACGCTGGGGCAATTGTGCGCCGCCCTATGGGACTCCCAATCACGGCCGGCTTGTGATACAGCCTGGAATCTAACCAGGGTCTGTAGTGACGCCTCTAGCACTGAGATGCAGTGCCTTAGACTGCTGCGCCACTCGGGAGCTTTGATGCACCTGTACTGTCTCCACTTTCTAGATGGTAGCTGGGTAAACAGGTCATGGATTGTGTGGCTGAGGTCGTTGATGATCTTCTTAGCCTTCCTGTGACACCGGGTACTGTAGATCAGGGTTTCCCAAACTCGGTCCTGGAGGAAAACACAGTGCCACCGACGCTGGCCACCACCGCTCATGAGGACTGTGAGCTCTCGTTCTCCGTGGCCGACGTGAGTAAGAAATTTAAGCGTGTTAACCCTCGCAAGGCTGCTGGTCCAGACAGCTTCCCAAGCCTCAGAGCATGTGTAGACCAGCTGGCTGGAGTGTTTACGGACATATTCAATCTCTCCCTATCCCAGTCTGTTGTCCCCACTTGCTTCAAGAAAGCAACAACAACGAGACAGCCTACAGGGAGAAGGTGAGGGCCCTGGCGGAGCGGTGCCAGGAAAATAACCTCTCCCTCAACGTCAACAAAACCAAGGAGCTAATCGTGGACTTCAGGCTACAACACAAGCCAACGATGGGACAGAGAAAGGGGTGCGTCCCAAATGGTACCCTATTCCCTATATAGCCCTATGGGCTCTGGTCAAAAGTAGTGCACTATATAGGGAATATGATGTCATTTGGGATGCAAGCATGATTCCTGCTACAGAATTGGTGTGGTTCATCAAATAGTCTCTACCAGTCTGCAGCAGGCCTAGAGCAGAGATCAACTGTACAGGGCATGGTCAGGACAGGACAGGACAGGACAGGGGAAGGCGGGGGTGTGTGTGTGTGTGTGTGTGTGTGTGCGTAAGAGAGAAAGCAGGGTGTGTCTCTGTTTTCGTTGGTTCAGGGAAGGGCATAGATAGGGCAGTGAGGCAGCGTGTGATTTATTCCACTGGAAGAGAGGGTGTTAATGTTACCATGGCGCTAAGGTTACCAATGGCGCTAATGTTACAAATGTGTCTCTTTAGATCAAAGGGGGACTGATTGGGGCAGTGATGGTGGAGTGAGTCTTGGATAATCTGACTTTTATGAGAAAGAGGAGGGAAATGGCCTAACCTTCACCTTCACATATCACCACCCGGGACCTTCATCTGGCATATCAGAGTCTATCCGGTGGGTGGGGGGATAACAAGTGTTGTTTCCTCTCAACACGTGTTCATTATGTTGCTACATTATATAGAAGGCAGAGTGAGGGAAGGAGAGAGGGGGAGGGAGGGAGGGGGAGAAAGAGTAGAAGAGGGAAAGGGTGAAGAGGGGAGAAAGAGAGGTAGAGAATTGGGGTGAGCAAGGGAGCGATGAAGAGAGGAATAAAAATCAAAGTGAGAAGGAAAATAGAGAGGGATGGGAAGAAAGTTAGAGGGAGAAGAGAGAGAGGGGGAGAGAGAGAGAGAGTAGAGAGAGACAGAGAGAGAGGGAGAGAGAGTGGGGGAGAGACAGAGAGAGAGGGGGAGAGAGAGACAGAGAGAGGGAGAGACAGAGAGAGAGGGGCCCGTGGGTAAGAGCATTGTGCCAACGAAAAGGTCGCGGTTGAGCCTAGGTGAAAAATCTGTCATCCTTAGGCCCTTGGATAGAGTGACAAAAGGAAGAGAGTGGGGGAGAGACAGAGAGAGAGGGAGAGAGAGAGAGACAGAGAGAGTGGGGGAGAGACAGAGAGAGGGGGAGTAGAGAGAGAGGGGGGGAGTAGAGAGAGAGACAGAGAGAGTGGGGGAGTAGAGGGAGAGATACAGAGAGAATGGGGGAGTAGAGGGAGAGAGAGAGAGTGGGTGGTTCCCCCAGTCAGTGAGGGGGTGTGTCTCAGTATTGTCCACATTCCTCTATTTAACCCCATTCTGAAACCTTAGGACACACACACAGGAAGAGTGTGTGCAGATGTGCGTCCCCAGAAGACGACAGGCCCCACATAATAATATAATATGCCATTTAGCAGACGCTTTTATCCAAAGCGACTTACAGTCATGCGTGCATACATTTTGTATCTCCACTACCTTGGCGTCAAGCGCCGCGCTCACCACATATTGGATGCTTCCCAAATGGCAGCCTATTCCTTATTCTCCTTAGAGGAATGGACAGACTCAAACCACTGCATTCCTCTCCAACCCTACATCACTTCACCCCCTTCTCTCCGTCTCCATCTCTCCTCTTTTAGGCGCTACGCCCCTCACTCACCTTCTCTTCCCCTCCCTCTCTCACTCTTTCTCTGACCCCCTCTCTCTCTTATTCCACTTCTTATCAAATGAGTGATATGATCATCTATCCATCTCACCTGGCCAGTTCCATTAGAGTGAGTCGCAACCAGCACCTGATCTATGCAGATATGACAACAGACGTCCACACAATGGCTTTCAAGCAATTTGATCAGGCTCCTACTGTATTTAGATGACCTGTGGGGCTCTTGGTGTGTGTGTGAGCGTTTTGATCAGGCTCCTACTGTATTTAGATGACCTGTGGGGCTCTTGGTGTGTACCTTGAAGCTGGTCAGCTCCAGCTTGGTAAAGCCGTGGCTGTGGATGATCTTCATCTGTTTGACCAGAGTACTCTTCCCACTCTCTGCTGCTCCTGAGTGGGACGGAGGGTATAAGAGATGGAGAGAGAGAGAGAGAGAGACAGAGAGAGACCTGATAATATAACACTTGAAATGTATTTTTGAAACCTTGAGTGCAATATTTCCTGTTAAATTCTAATTGTTTTTTGTTTATGTTGTTTTGCATCTTCTCGCTTTTGTTTATATCAGTTGCTTTGGCAACGTAAACATGTTTCCCATGCCAATAAAGCCCCTTTGAATTGACTTGAGAGAGAAAAAGAGATGGAGAGTTTCTTACATTGTATTACAACAAGTTCAAGGACAATGCCTTTATGTTGTAGCTTGGGTCCAAGATCAGTTTGTGCTGTGATTGGACAATGACCATAGATAGGAGAGTTGGCAAGACAGCATAAAACATCTTAAGTGTTTCCCTTAAGGAATCATTTTCCCATACTTAAGGGAATTGTTTAAGGGTGTTGCATAGAGCCACTCAAACATTTCCTTAGGTAAGGGCATCATTTAAGGCTTTTACAGTAGTTTGAAGGCATGTACAACAGAAAGTGTCTCTGGTTACCATGGAGACGACCTGATTCACTGACAAGTCTTCAAAGAGATCGCATTAATTTTGGGAGATCGCAAAATAGAACTTCTACATTCAAGACCAGAGAAACAAATAGATTCAGAAGACAATAAAACACGTTTATTTTAGTTATTTTTTTCTCAACTTGTTTCTAATACTTTCTAGCACATCAAGCTAACTACAGAGCAGTGGAGGCTGCTGAGGGGAGGACGGCTCATAATAATGGCTGGAACGGAGTGAATGGAATGGCATCAAACACATAGAAACCTTGGGTGTTTCTCAAAATGCATACTACCGTGCTCCGAGCACGCAAATTGGCGCACGCAAGGTTCGGAGTATGAGTCCAGATCAAAGTATGCGAAACGGAGCACGGAAGGCTTTTCTTGAATGCGTACTCAGTTTGTACATCTTTTGAAGCATGCATCGATGCAAGCTTCAACAGAAAACAAAGAAATATGACGCAACCATGTAAAAAATGAAGCAAAATGTATTTAAATCAATGGCAGACATTATTTGAGCTGAAGCGAGAGAACACACACTCCGACTTCGGAATGAAATGTTGCCTATTCACATCTCATATGTTGCCTGACTACAATATTTTATCTTGTCACGTTAATAAATACATGCTGTGTTAATTTTGGCATGTTTACCTGCCTACATATTGTAGATCGCAAGCCCATAATAAGTCAATAGGGCTAAATGGCTAGCTACTAGTACTGTTGGCTAGCCAGATAGCCATGAAGAATTGTTAGCTAGCTACCCATGAAGAATTGACATTACTGTCTGTACCTTGCAGAACTTTAGTTTTAGGTCATTTTTGCCTGTTAAACTATCTGGTTAGCTACATTATTACAATTCACATATAGCTAGCTTATAGTTAAAATGTTTGCTTTCGTCTCTATTGACATTGTCCTGGCTGGAAGAAGGTTCAGTGAATGGGTAAGTCCATAGTCAAGTCAATAGGGCTAACTGGCTAGCTAGCTAGCCACGAATAATTGGTAGCTAGCTAACTAGCTGCCCACGAAACATTTACATCTACCTTGCATAACATTAGTTGTAGATAATTTTTTGCCTGTTTAACTAGCTGGCTAGCTAGATTACTACGATTCACATATATCTAGCTGATAATTATGAAGTAAAATGTTTGCTTTGTGGTGCAGCGTGAGATAATACAGTAGGGAGAGTGTCAGTAATGCTCAAATCTAATGTTTTACGCGTTCTCCACACTCTCGTCCTCACAAGAATGTACTCAAGAGAACGTTCTCAGAGAATGCACTCAGAGCGTGGAGCACGGTAGTATGCATATAACACTCCATGTGTTTGACACCATTCCACTCCAGCCATTACCACGAGCCCGTCCTCCCCAATGAATGTGCCACCAACCTCCTGTGGTACAGAGTATGTAGCCAGCTAGCTTTGCAGCCATGGATTGTGCAGCTACCTAGCTAGCTGGTGGAAGTTTTCCTTTTGAAACCAGGGCAGAGGAAAGCAACATTCACCTTCAGTATGGACATTGATATCCATACTGAATGAAGCACTTAATGGACCTCAGGGGCAACCTTAACTTTTTCACTTAATTTAAGGGGGAAATTTGCCTTAAAATGTTTTGTGCAAAAAACTAAGGGAAAAGATATGGGGAAAATGTACTTAAGATGTTTTATGCAACCGGGCCCAGGGTGTTTATCTTACTCTTGTTAATCTGATCACAAACCACATTGGCCTCTATCTGCACTGTGATTCATTCACTGTGACTGACCAGAAAGAATTTTTGACCATTGTGTGGAAGCGCCTGCCCTGCACCCTTTAAGCTCCTCACTGTGTTCTGTTTAACCAATCATTTGATCTAGTATGGGTCTTTTTAGCTCTTCACTATTGTACCAATAGCCTCATTTGAGCTAGAAGTGTGTGGGGCTTTTTAGTTAATGGACATAGGCTAAACTTCCAACGGCGTTGTGCAGGCCTACTGTCATAACTTGGGGCCAGGAGTATGACCAGTTGATCTGACCAGAGAAAACTCGGCTACACAATACAGAACAACGTCAAAATACTATTCTGCCAAAGGGGGAATATTGTCCACTAACTATTATTAATACTACTACCACACAGAGAGAGAGTAGAGAGAGTGACATTTGAAATGTATCTAATCCTTTGAAACTTGTGAGTTTAATGTTTACTCTTCATTTTTGATTATTTCGCTTTTGTTGATCTATTTCACTTTCTTTGGCAATGTAAACATGTTCCCCCATGCCAATAAATTCCTTTGAATTTAATTTAATTGAGAGAGAGAGAGAGACTTACCGAGCATTAGTATTTTGACCACGTTCATCTCCCTCTTGGCATATTCATAGAGGTCCCGGTCTATCTTAGCGCTCTGAATCTTCGCCTTCTTCCCCTCCTCTGTTAGGTCTTGTTCTGAACTGAGACACAGTCCCATCTCGGCTCGCTCATCTCCCCGTTCACCGGACACGCACGAGCTAGAATAATACCGGGGAAGGGGGATCCACTTTAGGGATCAGTTACCGTGGTTGACGGTGATAGTTGACTCGAGAATGTTTATCCAATTAGGTTTTGATGATCGCTTTTTCCTCTTTTGATGTGTCACATTTTGGTGTGGTTTTCTATGCCAAATGTCAGCAACAATATGGCCAAATGTTCTGTCCTATTCCTTTTTATGACAAAATTCAGATAATCAAGGAAAAAACGTCCTTGAATCGGTTCGCATAGGAAGCGCATGTCCATACGTTGTTACATGATGCGGAATCGCCCGCGATATCCAATCGAAAAATATGAAAACGTTTACCCACTCACTAGCCAAAAAGGTGGCTCGTTACCCAACCTTCCCAAACAACCACCTAGTCAACAAGTATATTGTGAATACTTCCTTGTTGTGTTAGACACAAGAGACAAACAACATTTTCATAAAATAGATGGCCAGTGAGCGCAGCTATAGTAGGCAACTGAATCCCAACTCCCGAAAAGTTTTCCCACCTAGTTAACTTGGGACGGGAGATCCCTCCCACGCAGCCTGGTCTCATAGACTCCCACGGTATTTCAGCATTGGAAAAATTTCAGAAATCCCGTGGAAGTGACGTTTCGGCAGGAGAAATTGACGCCTGAGTGAGTGCTGCCATTTCCACTGTATCCACAAGGTGCGTTACTATGAAACTAGCAAACTGCCATAATAATCATTGGTTTGAATATGTCACTGTCGCCAACAATAAGCTTTCACGCTCACCAACGCTTTTTTTGCGAGTCGCGCCTCAAATCCTGCCAAGCGCGTGGGTCGAGGATTAGCTACCCTTTGTGTTCCTAATGAGTTGAACGTTTCACTGTTTTTTCATTCAAGAGACTCGAGCCGTGGCCTCATTTCGCAAGCTCAGCGTAATCTGCGACCGCACACAGCCCCATCAACCACCGGTCTAGTTTACCGGTTTTTCCGCGCGACATGCTGACCTAAACGGTTGTTAATCAGTTGGGTATGGGTGGTATGATTTGAGTGGATGTAGACATGTAGTTGACCCCGTCAGAGCTCTGATGAAAAGCCACAGACAGCTTTCTTTAAAAAAAACTCTCTAAATAGTATAGTTTAAAGCCCCATGCAGTCTTTTTTAATTTTAAAATCATCACTGTATGGCTAATAAATCACTTTTTTGTTGTTGTTGAAAACTCATATATATATATATACACACTACTGTTCAAAAGTTTGGGGTCACTTAGACATTTCCTTGTTTTCGAAAGAAAAGCAATTTTTTTTGTCCATTAAAATAACATCAAATTGATCAGAAATACAGTGTAGACACTGTTAATGTTGTAAATGGCTATTGCAGCTGGAAACGGCTGATTTCTAATGGAATATCTACATAGGCGTACAGAGGCCCATTATCAGCAACCATCAATCCTGTGTTCCAATGGCACGTTGTGTTTGCTAATCCAAGTTTTGTCATTTTAAAAGGCTAATTGATCATTTGAAAACCCTTTTGCAATTATGTTAGCACAGCTGAAAACTGCTGTGCTGATTAAAGAAGCAATAAACTAGATGTTATTTAAATAGCAAAAAAATTGCTTTTCTTTCGAAAATAAGGAAATGTCTAAGTGACCCCAAACTTTTGAACGGTTGTGTGTATATATATATATATATATACTTGTGTGTATATATGTATGTGTGTGTATATACAGTTGAAGTCGGAAGTTTACATGCATTTAAACTCAGTTTTTCACAATTCTTGAAATTTAATCCTAGTAAAAATTCCCTGTTTTAGGTCAGTTAGGATCACCACTTTATTTTAAGAATGTGAAATGTCAGAATAATAGGAGAGTGATTTATTTCAGCTTTTATTTCTTTCATCACATTCCCAGTGGGTCAGAAGTTTACATACACTCAATTAGTATTTGGTAGCGTTGTCTTTAAATTGTTTAACTTGGGTCAAATGTTTCGGGTAGCCTTCCACAAGCTTCCCACAATAAGTTGGTTGAATTTTGGCCCATTCCTCCTGACAGAGCTGGTGTAACTGAGTCAGGTTTGTAGGCCTCCTTGCTCGCACACGCTTTTTCAGTTCTGCCCACAAATGTTCTATAGGATTGAGGTCAGGGCTTAGTGATGGCCACTCCAATACCTTGACTTTTTGCCATTTTGCCACAACTTTGGTCATTGTCCATTTTTGGAAGACCCATTTGCGAACAAGCTTTAACTTCCTGGCTGATTTCTTGAGATGTTGCTTCAATATATCCACATAATTTTCCTTCCTCATGATGCCATCTATTTTGTGAAGTGCACCAGTCCCTCCTGCAGCAAAGCACCCCCACAGCATGATGCTGCCACCCCCATGCTTCACGGTTGGGATGGTGTTCTTCGGCTTGCAAGTACCCCCTTTTTCCTCCAATCATAACGATGGTCATTATGGCCAAACAGTTCTATTTTTGTTAGATCAGACCAGAGGACATTTCTCCAAAAAGTACGATCTTTGTCCCCATGTGCAGTTGCAAAACGTAGTCTGGCTTTTTTATGGCGGTTTTGGAGCAGTGGCTTCTTCCTTGCTGAGCGGCCTTTCAGGTTATGTCGATATAGGACTCATTTTACTGTAGATACTTTTGTACCTGTTTCCTCCAGCATCTTCACAAGGTCCATTGCTGTTGTTCTGGGATTGATTGCAGACACGTTCTGTCTCCTAGAGATTAACGTACTTTGGTGCGAAAAGTGCAAATAAATCCCAGGATGACATCAAGTGACCTACAAAAAGAATGGCCAACGGCAGCTGGGATGAAGTGCACGGCGAGGACGGTTTGAAACAGGCTCCTAGGGGCAGGGCTGAAGTCGTGCAAAGCTAGAAAAAAGCCCTTCATCAATGAGAAGCAAAGAAGAGCCAGGCTGTTTGCAAAATACCATAAGGATTGGAGTAAGGTCATCTTCTCTGATGAGTCCAATTTTCAGCTTTGCCCAACACCTGGTCGTCTAATGGTTAGACGGAGACCTGGAGAGGCCTACAAGCCACAGTGTCTCGCACCCACTGTGACATTTGGTGGAGGATCGGTGATGATCTGGGGGTGCTTCAGCAAGGCTGGAATCGGGCAGATTTGAATTAATCAAGCCATGTACAAGGTTGTCATGGAAGAAAACTTGCTTCCTTTTGCTCTGACATTGTTCCCCAACTCTGAGGATTGGTTTTTCCAGCAGGACAATGTGCCATGCCACACAGCCAGGTTAATCAAGGTGTGGATGGAGGACCACCAGATCAAGACCCTGTCATGGCCAGCCCAATCTCCAGACCTGAACCCCATTTAAAACGTCTGGAATGTGATCAAGAGGAAGATGGATGGTCACAAGCCATCAAACAAAGCAGAGCTGCTTGAATTTTTGCGCCAGGAGTGGCATAAAGTCACCCAACATCAATGTGAAAGACTGGTGGAGAGCATGCCAAGACGCATGAATGCTGTGATTGAAAATCAGGGTTATTCCACCAAATATTGATTTCTGAACTCTTCCTAAATTAAAACATTAGTACTGTGTTTAAAAATGAACATGAACTTATTTTCTTTACATTATTCGAGGTCTGACAACACTATCATTTTTGTTATTTTGACCAGTTGTCATTTTCTGCAAATAAATGCTCTAAATGACTATTTTTATTTGGCATTTGGGAGAATGTTGTCAGTAGTTTATAGAATAAAACAAAAATGTTATTTTTACCCAAACACATACCTATAAATAGTAAAACCAGAGAAACTGATAATTTTGCAGTGGTCTCTTAATTTTTTCCAGAGCTGTATGTGAGTGTGTGTGTGTGTGTGTGTGTATGTACAGTGGGGAAAAAAAGTATTTAGTCAGCCACCAATTGTGCAAGTTCTCCCACTTAAAAAGATGAGAGGCCTGTAATTTTCATCATAGGTACACGTCAACTATGACAGACAAATTGAGGAAAAAAAATCCAGAAAATCACATTGTAGGATTTTTAATGAATTTATTTGCAAATTATGGTTTTTTTTTTCTGGCTCTCACAGACCTGTAACTTCTTATTTAAGAGGCTCCTCTGTCCTCCACTCGTTACCTGTATTAATGGCACCTGTTTGAACTTGTTATCGGTATAAAAGACACCTGTCCACAACATCAAACAGTCACACTCCAAACTCCACTATGCCCAAGACCAAAGAGCTGTCAAAGGACACCAGAAACAAAATTGTAGACCTGCACCAGGCTGGGAAGACTGAATCTGCAATAGGTAAGCAGCTTGGTTTGAAGAAATCAACTGTGGGAGCAATTATTAGGAAATGGAAGACATACAAGACCACTGATAATCTCCCTCGATCTGGGGCTCCACGCAAGATCTCACCCCGTGGGGTCAAAATGATCACAAGAACGGTGAGCAAAAATCCCAGAACCACACGGGGGGACCTAGTGAATGACCTGCAGAGAGCTGGGACCAAAGTAACAAAGCCTACCATCAGTAACACACTACGCCGCCAGGGACTCAAATCCTGCAGTGCCAGATGTGTCCCCCTGCTTAAGCCAGTACATGTCCAGGCCCGTCTGAAGTTTGCTAGAGTGCATTTGGATGATCCAGAAGAGGATTGGGAGAATGTCATATGGTCAGATGAAACCAAAATATAACTTTTTGGTAAAAACTCAACTCGTCATGTTTGGAGGACAAAGAATGCATAGTTGCATCCAAAGAACACCATACCTACTGTGAAGCACGGGGGTGGAAACATCATGCTTTGGGGCTGTTTTTCTGCAAAGGGACCAGGACGACTGATCCGTGTAAAGGAAAGAATGAATGGGGCCATGTATCGTGAGATTTTGAGTGAAAACCTCCTTCCATCAGCAAGGGCATTGAAGATGAAACATGGCTGGGTCTTTCAGCATGACAATGATCCCAAACACACTGCCTGGGCAACGAAGGAGTGGCTTCATAAGAAGCATTTCAAGGTCCTGGAGTGGCCTAGCCAGTCTCCAGATCTCAACCCCATAGAAAATCTTTGGAGGGAGTTGAAAGTCCGTGTTGCCCAGCGACAGCCCCAAAACATCACTGCTCTAGAGGAGATCTGCATGGAGGAATGGGCCAAAATACCAGCAACAGTGTGTGAAAACCTCGTGAAGACTTACAGAAAACGTTTGACCTGTGTCATTGCCAACAAAGGGTATATAACAAACTATTGAGAAACTTTTGTTATTGACCAAATACTTAATTTCCACCATAATTTGCAAATAAATTCATAAAAAATCCTACAATGTGATTTTCTGGATTTTTCTCTCTCATTTTGTCTGTCATAGTTGACGTGTACCTATGATGACAATTACAGGCCTCTCATCTTTTTAAGTGGGAGAACTTGCACAATTGGTGGCTGACTAAATACTTTTTTCCCCCACTGTATGTATATATATATATATATATATATATATAATTTTGTATAATTTATTTCCCTGAGCCTCCTTTTGCCATTGGAATGCTCTGATGATCATGTGTGTGTTGATACAAATTTAAATATTTACATACACAGCCCTGGTTGGCGGATAGGATCTTCAAGACCAGTGGTTCTCAAACTGTGGGTCGGGACCCACTTGTGGGTTGCGGCAGTGGTCCAGGTGGGTCACCAGATGACATTCTTTGTGCATTGCAACAATTTTTATGTATTTGTAGACTCTAGAGCAGGGCTCTCCAACCAGGTTCCTGGAGAGCTACCATCCTGTAGGTTTTCGCTACAACCCTAATCTAGCGCACCTGAATCTAATAATTAGATTAGGCTGAAATTCCCACCATTTTTTTCTCCAAAAACCTCTTACACTAAAAAAAGGGCATTATCATAATTTCAGTATAATTTCTACCTCAGTGTGGAAATATCCTTTTATTTATTTTGACAGCACTGCCCCTTTAAGTTTCAGATGGGTGAAGACCATTAAAGGAAAAGTTACTTCTGAAACTATCATTAGACTATCACATAAGTGGTAAGCAAATGTGTGTTCACACACAATTTTACTATCAGACTATTTTTCAGCTTAGTAGGTAAATAATGTTAACCTTTTCAGTTTTGACTTCATATCAGACATTATGGACTATTGGACAACAACAAAAAGGCACAACCTCAAAATAATTGGGTAGTTACAGTATTTGTATTTTCTTGTCATCACCGGATAATTAATTGACAGATTTACAGAGCAACTTATAGAGGGGTAGAGCCATACAATATACATGCACCTTTTTTCCAGTCTCACACACTCTCAAACACAGCCTCTCTCACATATACACACACTTGACTCCCCCATTCAACAAGTGCTACAACATCAAGTTCATTGTCCGTACGTCTCTAAAAATGTTTTAAATTAATTACCCACAAACCAACACATTAAAAACAAGAAAAGAAAACATTCAGAGTCCTGAATCATTGTTACATACAAGACAGAGAGTGCGTCTGAAATGGCACCCTATTCCCTATATAGTACACTGCAATTGACCAGAGCGCACCCTATTCCCTATGTAGTGCACTATTTATTTATTTATTGAAGAGATAGTACAGTGTTGGAAAGACAGGGAGGGTAGTGTGCTGGATTCAAACCATAGCTATGTAAAGAACGTCATGCTGCTTGCTTAAAGAGTACCGCTTCCTCCCGAGTTGTGCACCGAGTGGCGCAGTGGTCTAAGGCACTGCATCGCAGTGTTAGCTGTGCCACTAGAGATCCTGGTTCGAATCCAGGCTCTGTCGTAGCCGGCCGCGATCGGGAACATAATTGGCCCAGCGTCGTCCAGGGTAGGGGAGGGAATGGCCGGCAGGGATGTAGCTCAGTTGGTAGAGCATGGCGTTTGCAACGCCAGGGTTGTGGGTTCGATTCCCACGGGGGGTATGAAAAATAATGTATGCACTCACTGTATGCACGCTCTGGATAAGAGCGTCTGCTAAATGACAAATGTAAATGAGTTGGCTCCTACCGATGCTCGAACCCAAGACCTCTGCCTCAAACACACGTGACCGCCCTCCTGAAGCGTCTTACAGATCACGCCACAGAAAAGCCAGAGGGGACACTTCAGGCTGAGCAGCTACGTCAACTCTGGCATGTATGTGTGCTGGGCTCAGCGGCTGTAACCGCAGGACACACATATAGCACACTACTTTTGACCAAGGCCCTATGGAGGTCCTGGTCCAAAGTAGTGCGCTATATCAGGAATAGGGTGCCATTTGGGACCGAGACGTTCTATGTACATGAAACTGTATAAAACAGATCTAAAAATAGTTCACAGGAGGAAGAGGAAACATCAATGTCTACGTCCCAAATGGCTGCCTATTCCCTACAGAGTGCAGTCCTTTTGACCAGGGCCTATAGGGAAGTGTGGACCATTTGGGACGCATTACATGGGTCAATACATTCATAGCCCTTAGGATCAGGTCAGACTAGAAGGCACTGCTAAATATACAGGACACACAACTACATAGACTTTTCTCCTTTCTTCTTCTCAAGTCTCTCAACGTTCTATTTTCCATCACAGTCACACTCAGTCTTGGTGTCTTCCCTCTCTCTTCCTTTCTGCCTGAACGTGTGATAAGCAGCGTGGGTAGCTAGGACAGTTAGGATTCTCAGGTGAGCTGGTAACCACGAAGGAGAGAGAGGGGGTGTGTATAGGGGACAGTGGAGGCTGCTGAGGGGAGGACGGCTCATAATAATGGCTGGAATGGAATTGGTATCAAACACATTGTTTTCGCATGTTTGATAAGATTTAATTCACTCCATTCCAGCCATTATTATGAGCTGTCCTCCCCTCAGCAGCCTCCACTGACAGGGGGAGAGGGTTATTTTTGTGTTCTCGTTAGCTGGTGAGGGGGGGTGGGTCTTGGTTTGAGTTTGTGTTAAAATCTGGTTCTGCAGTTTGATCTGATCCGGTTTGGGTCAGGTGGAACCGGTTCGGCTGGGACAGGGGTGTCAAACTCATGCCACGGAGGGCCTAGTGTCTGCAGGTTTTTGGTTTTTCTTTTCAATTAAGACCTAGACAACCAGGTGAGGGGAGTTCCTTATTAATTACGGACCTTAAGTCATCAGGTCCAAGGGAGTGAAAACTGGCAGACACTCGTGACAAAAAGTGATGAAATCAACAGCCAATGTTTGCTTTCTTAATTGGGGCTATGACAGTCTATTACAAATCAGTCTGACAGAACATTTGACAGTATTTCAATCTGAAGGAAGTATGATATGAAGTGCCAAATGCGTCAAAGGTATTGGGAAGTTCAAAAGATCAGACAATAATGTTGTATGATCTGTGTAGAAAATAACATCATTTGTTATTTTTCCTCCAGTCTGATTTAGTTCCTGGTCTTGTCCACTCTGTTCTGAGGCTTCTGGGCATTGTAGAGGGAAACCGTAGATTAAACCGTTCAAAAGATAGCCACATTTGTAGGAAGAAAACAAAAAACTGTTCTAATTATTACAACCGGATCAAGCAGCTACCGGAGGTTACTGACAACCCCAGTTCTATGAACCAAGCGCTATTTTTAAAAAATAAGTTATTTCAGAGTTTCTCCAGTTTGGGAAACGCTGGGTTAGGATCAGTTTTGGGACAGCTGGATCTGGTGTGAACTAGTTTGATCTAGTTGCTGTGCTGCCTGGGCCTTGTCCCCAGCCTGCTCTCCCTCTGCCTGGCGCTTCATCGCCTCAAACACCGCAATCTCCTTCGCCTCCTTCTTCTGGTTCCTCGCCTCAAACTGCAGCCTGGAGCGAGAGAACCAAACAAACTTTATTTGTGTAGCGCATTTTGTGCAGGTAGCAATACAAGAAGCTTCACAGGATTTACAAACATGAAATAATACCAAATAAATAAGGAGGGAGAGATGGATGAAAAAGAACCAGATGAGGGGGAGAGGACCAGATGAGGGGGAGAGAACCAGATGAGGGGGAGAGAACCAGATGAGGGGGAGAGGACCAGATGAGGGGGAGAGGACCAGATGAGGGGGAGAGGACCAGATGAGGGGGAGAGGACCAGATGAGGGGAGAGGACCAGATGAGGGGGAGAGGACCAGATGAGAGGGGGAGAGGACCAGATGAGGGGGGAGAGGACCAGATGAGGGGGAGAGGACCAGATGAGGGGGAGAGGACCAGATGAGGGGGAGAGGACCAGATGAGGGGGAGAGGACCAGATGAGGGGGAGAGGACCAGATGAGGGGGAGAGGGGAGACAGAAGGTAGACAGTGATAGATGGGTGAGACAGACAGACAGACAGACACTTCAAGGCTACTGTGTGAGAGAGGCCCTTACCTGTTCTTGATGATTCTCTGGACGATGTCATCGGTGGTCAGACAGTTACTACTGTCTACTGTACGGAAGATATCTCTCTTCTTAGGCTCCTGGGGGACACACACACACACACAATAACATGCAATCACACAAAAGACAGATAATCACTCACGAATACTGCAAAACACACAGACAAACACACACACACACACACACACACACACACAGTCAGTACTCACAGCGTAAGGGTCTGAAGTGTCCTTGTCAGGAAACACCTCCGTCTTCCCATGACACACCAGGTCCACCTACAAGAAGTGACATCATAGATCATAAGACAATAGTCAATAGGATCAATAATATCTATAGTATAACCTACATGATTGGTCATACATATCTATGGTATAACAGGAAGTGACATGGACCATTTTAAGATATGATCAATAATATCTATGGTATAACCTTTATGATCATACTTATACATAGTATAACCTAATCATACATTCCTACGGTATAACAGATCAATAATATCTATGGTATACCATATACGATCATCCACATCTGTAGTAGAAGAAAGTAGATATCTATGGTACACCTTATGGTGTCTTGGTTCACCTTGGCTTATTCACCAGGAACTTCAACCCTGGCCTGCAAGGCTACCATTAACTACCGTAGACGGAGGGAAACAGTGGAAAAGTGAGAGAGAGAGAGAGCTAGAGGGAGAGCGCTACTAGAATCTGAAGTCAAATGTCTTCTGTTTGCTGATGATCTGCTGCTTCTGTCCCCACCAAGGAGGGCCTACAGCAGCACCTAGATCTTCTGCACAGATTCTGTCAGACCTGGGCCCTGACAGTAAATCTCAGTAAGACAAAAAAATAATGGTGTTCCAAAACAGGTCCAGTTGCCAGGACCACAAATACAAATTCCATCTAGACACCGTTGTCCTAGAGCACACAAAAAACGATACATACCTCGGCCTAAACATCAGCGCCACAGGTAACTTCCACAAAGCTGTGAACGATCTGAGAGACAAGGCAAGAAGGGCCTTCTATGCCATCAAAAGGAACATAAAATTCAACATACCAATTAGGATCTGGCTAAAAATACTTGAATCAGTTATAGAACCCATTGCCCTTTATGGTTGTGAGGTCTGGGGTCCGCTCACCAACCAAGAATTCACAAAATGGGACAAACACCAAATTGAGACTCTGCATGCAGAATTCTGCAAAAAATATCCTCAGTGTACAACGTAAAACACCAAATAATGCATGCAGAGCAGAATTAGGCCAAAACCCGTTAATTATCAAAATCCAGAAAAGAGCCGTTAAATTCTACAACCACCTAAAAGGAAGCGATTCCCAAACCTTCCATAACAAAGCCATCACCTACAGAGAGATGATCCTGGAGAAGAGTCCCCTAAGCAAGCTGGTCCTGGGGCTCTGTTCACATACACAAACAGACCCCACAGAGCCCCAGGACAGCAACACAATTAGACCCAACCAAATCATGAGAAAACAAAAAGATAATTACTTGAAACATTTGAAAGAATTAACAAAAAAACAGAGCAAACTAGAATGCTATTTGGCCCTAAACAGAGAGTACACAGTGGCAGAATACCTGACCACTGTGACTGACCCAAAATTAAGGAAAGCTTTGACTATGTACAGACTCAGTGATCATAGCCTTGCTATTGAGAAAGGCCACTGTAGGCAGACCTGGCTCTCAAGAGAAGACAGGCTATGTGCACACTGCCCACAAAATGAGATGGAAACTGAGCTGCACTTCCTAACTTCCTTCCAAATGTATGACCATATTAGAGACACATATTTCCCTCAGATTACACAGACCCACAAAGAATTCGAAAACTAACCCAATTTTGATAAACTCCCATATTTATTGGGTGAAATACCACAGTGTGCAATCACAGCAGCAGGATTTGTGACTTTTTGCCACAAGAAAAGGGCAACCAGTGAAGAACAAACACCATTGTAAATACAACCCATATTTATGTTTATTTATTTTCCCTTTTGTACATTAACTATTTGCACATATTATGACATTTGAAATGTCTTTATTCTTTTGGAACTTTTGTGTGTAATGTTTACTGTTAATTTTGATTGTTTATTTCACTTTTGTTTATTATCTACTTTACTTGCTTTGAAGTAGAGAACTAGCGAGGGAGAGAGGGAGAGAACTAGCGAGGGAGAGAACTAGCGAGAGAGAGAACTAGCGAGAGAGAACTAGCGAGAGAGAGAGGGAGAGAACTAGCGAGGGAGAGAACTAGCGAGAGAGAGAACTAGCGAGAGAGAACTAGCGAGAGAGAGAGGGAGAGCGAGAGCTAGTGAGAGAGGGAGGGAGAGAGCTAGCGAGAGACAGAGGGAGAGAGAACTAGCGAGAGAGAGAGAGAACTAACGAGAGAGAGAGAGAGAACTAGCGAGAGAGAAAGATCTAGCGAGAGAGAGAACTAGCGAGAGAGAGAACTAGCGAGAGACAGAGGGAGAGAGAACTAGCGAGAGAGAGAGAGAGAGATCTAGCGAGAGAGAGAACTAGCGAGAGACAGAGGGAGAGAGAACTAACGAGAGAGAGAGAGAGAGAACTAACGAGAGAGAGAACTAGCGAGAGAGAAAGATCTAGCGAGAGAGAGAACTAGCGAGAGAGAGAACTAGCGAGAGACAGAGGGAGAGAGAACTAGCGAGAGAGAGAGAGAGAGAGAACTAACGAGAGAGAGAGAGAGAACTAGCGAGAGAGAAAGATCTAGCGAGAGAGAGAACTAGCGAGAGAGAGAACTAGCGAGAGACAGAGGGAGAGAGAACTAGCGAGAGAGAGAGAGATCTAGCGAGAGAGAGAACTAGCGAGAGACAGAGGGAGAGAGAACTAACGAGAGAGAGAGAGAGAGAGAACTAACGAGAGACAGAGGGAGAGAGAACTAACGAGAGACAGAGGGAGAGAACTAACGAGAGAGAGAGAGAGAACTAGCGAGAAAGGGACATCTGTAGACTGTCTGCTATACACTGCCAGCCGGTCACTACTACAGCACCCCAGTCTGTAGACTGTCTGCTATCCACTGCCAGCCGGTCACTACTACAGCACCCCAGTCTGTAGACTGTCTGCTATCCACTGCCAGCCGGTCACTACTACAGCACCCCAGTCTGTAGACTGTCTGCTATACACTGCCAGCCGGTCACTACTACAGCACCCCAGTCTGTAGACTGTCTGCTATCCACTACCAGCCGGTCACTACTACAGCACCCCAGTCTGTAGACTGTCTGCTATACACTACCAGCCGGTCACTACTACAGCACCCCAGTCTGTAGACTGTCTGCTATACACTACCAGCCGGTCACTACTACAGCACCCCAGTCTGTAGACTGTCTGCTATACACTACCAGCCGGTCACTACTACAGCACCCCAGTCTGTAGACTGTCTGCTATACACTACCAGCCGGTCACTACTACAGCACCCCAGTCTGTAGACTGTCTGCTATCCACTACCAGCCGGTCACTACTACAGCACCCCAGTCTGTAGACTGTCTGCTATACACTACCAGCCGGTCACTACTACAGCACCCCAGTCTGTAGACTGTCTGCTATCCACTACCAGCCGGTCACTACTACAGCACCCCAGTCTGTAGACTGTCTGCTATACACTACCAGCCGGTCACTACTACAGCACCCCAGTCTGTAGACTGCAGGGGCGGTGTGTTCATTAGGGCGATATGGGCGACGCACTGCCAAACGGGAAAAGGAAGGGATTTTTTTTCTAATCAATTATATCACGGCAACAGTAGTTCAGTGTTCTAATCTAGACGTCTGATCTGACTGCCACTAAATGTCCAATCAGGCTAAAGTCGTGCTTCAAATGTCCCCGCCCGTTTTGGGGCGATTTCAGTCAGGTTGAAAATCGCCAAGAAGTCTCTCATAGCCTCTAATGTAAAATATTTTTTTTTCAAATATCAGAGCTTTCAATACAATCTCTATGGGTTTCTGAGGGCTTGCACTTACGCGCTTTCGTCATACGTAACGTAACGTAACCATGAACGTAACTAAGAAACTACTCTTTCACCCTGAAGGCGGCACGGCAGACAGCACCGCTTGGACAGCGACTGGTGTAACCGACATGCACCATCTTTCAGAAAAGATTAAGAAAAATGAGCTGTCAAAGACCCACATGGATAGCTGTTTGAGATTGTCTGCTTTGGGGAGAGTGAATATATTTACTACGACACTAGCTGTCCGCCGCCACAACGATGAGGTTAGCAACAGCAGAGTCGTGAACACTGTCTACGAGAATCGAGACGACCTCATAGAATGTTTTGAAGCCATCCGGACGGGTTCATTCATTCACGGGTTCATTCACATAGACAACAATACTGTACAAAGCCAACAAACACATTGGTCTGTTTGCCTTCAGGGACTCCTCTCAACAGCAGCTGCAAGAAGCAACAGGAGCCAAAAGACCCAGAACAGCTTTGAGAGAAGAGGAGAAGCAGAGGCTGTCTGAAGAGGTCTGCAACACCATCCTGGATCACACCAAAGAAAGGTTCTCTTTCTCTGGCCACCTTGTGAGTGCTACCTTACTGCAAGCAGACATGTTTGAAAGGTACTGCCATTCAAAAAAATAAAAAATCTGTTCATGTTCATTTTTACAAATCTATACAATTGGCCAGAATATGGTTGTTCATATTTACAAATCTATACAATTGGCCAGAATATGGTTGTTCATTTTTACAAAGCCATACAGATAGCTGTGTTTACCTTTTCTAGAAATTACTTTCAAATTCTGTTTTCAGGCGAAATGTCTATCACTGTTCATTTTCACAAATCTATACAAGAGGGCAGAATATGGAAGTCTATAAAAATTTCTTATTACCAATAACTTGCATCAATGTTTTCAGTAGCCTCTATCAAAAGCTCCTGCTTGCTTGTTGTGAATTATGCTCAGGTGCACATATTTCCAATTCAACCATGAGGCAAAAAATGTGGTAAAAGCTCTTGTTGATCCTGCAATCTGAACAAATACCAAGATGCTGTATTTTCAGCTGATATTTAATTTGTTTATGGAAATGCATATTGTTTATGCAGTGTTGAGGAATGTGAAAGAACACCCTTGATTAATTTTACTGTGATAACTTATTTTGATTTTGTAAGCCAACACTTTTGAGATCAGTCAATAAATGCTTCTGGTATTGACTTATATGCTGCCCCTGTCTTCATGTTGTTGCTGGACATATCTTTTTAAAAATGTGTGTAGGTCACCTAAATCGTCAGAAAAATTGCCCCCCCTGAGAATTTTTTCAGGAGCCGCCACTGGTAGACTGTCTGCTATCCACTACCAGCCGGTCACTACTACAGCACCCCAGTCTGTAGACTGTCTGCTATCCACTACCAGCCGGTCACTACTACAGCACCCCAGTCTGTAGACTGTCTGCTATCCACTACCAGCCGGTCCCTACTACAGCACCCCAGTCTGTAGACTGTCTGCTATACACTACCAGCCGGTCACTACTACAGCACCCCAGTCTGTAGACTGTCTGCTATACACTACCAGCCGGTCACTACTACAGCACCCCAGTCTGTAGACTGTCTGCTATACACTACCAGCCGGTCACTACTACAGCACCCCAGTCTGTAGACTGTCTGCTATACACTACCAGCCGGTCACTACTACAGCACCCCAGTCTGTAGACTGTCTGCTATCCACTACCAGCCGGTCACTACTACAGCACCCCAGTCTGTAGACTGTCTGCTATACACTACCAGCCGGTCACTACTACAGCACCCCAGTCTGTAGACTGTCTGCTATCCACTACCAGCCGGTCACTACTACAGCACCCCAGTCTGTAGACTGTCTGCTATCCACTACCAGCCGGTCACTACTACAGCACCCCAGTCTGTAGACTGTCTGCTATCCACTACCAGCCGGTCACTACTACAGCACCCCCAGTCTGTAGACTGTCTGCTATCCACTACCAGCCGGTCACTACTACAGCACCCCAGTCTGTAGACTGTCTGCTATACACTACCAGCCGGTCCCTACTACAGCACCCCCAGTCTGTAGACTGTCTGCTATCCACTACCAGCCGGTCCCTACTACAGCACCCCAGTCTGTAGACTGTCTGCTATCCACTACCAGCCGGTCACTACTACAGCACCCCAGTCTGTAGACTGTCTGCTATCCACTACCAGCCGGTCACTACTACAGCACCCCAGTCTGTAGACTGTCTGCTATACACTACCAGCCGGTCACTACTACAGCACCCCAGTCTGTAGACTGTCTGCTATCCACTACCAGCCGGTCACTACTACAGCACCCCAGTCTGTAGACTGTCTGCTATACACTACCAGCCGGTCCCTACTACAGCACCCCAGTCTGTAGACTGTCTGCTATCCACTACCAGCCGGTCCCTACTACAGCACCCCAGTCTGTAGACTGTCTGCTATCCACTACCAGCCGGTCACTACTACAGCACCCCAGTCTGTAGACTGTCTGCTATCCACTACCAGCCGGTCACTACTACAGCACCCCAGTCTGTAGACTGTCTGCTATACACTACCAGCCGGTCACTACTACAGCACCCCAGTCTGTAGACTGTCTGCTATACACTACCAGCCGGTCACTACTACAGCACCCCCAGTCTGTAGACTGTCTGCTATACACTACCAGCCGGTCACTACTACAGCACCCCAGTCTGTAGACTGTCTGCTATACACTACCAGCCGGTCACTACTACAGCACCCCAGTCTGTAGACTGTCTGCTATCCACTACCAGCCGGTCCCTACTACAGCACCCCAGTCTGTAGACTGTCTGCTATCCACTACCAGCCGGTCCCTACTACAGCACCCCAGTCTGTAGACTGTCTGCTATCCACTACCAGCCGGTCCCTACTACAGCACCCCAGTCTGTAGACTGTCTGCTATACACTACCAGCCGGTCACTACTACAGCACCCCAGTCTGTAGACTGTCTGCTATCCACTACCAGCCGGTCCCTACTACAGCACCCCAGTCTGTAGACTGTCTGCTATCCACTACCAGCCGGTCACTACTACAGCACCCCAGTCTGTAGACTGTCTGCTATCCACTACCAGCTGGTCACTACTACAGCACCCCAGTCGGGAACAATGCCCAGTCCCATACACACAGGACAAAGGTCCGTTTAAACACACTACAGGTCATTGTACATGTTTCCCCCTAAGAGAAGCTAGGCATGTTAGGAAAGATGTCTGTCTCTTCTCCCAGTCAAACAATACCATTGTTTCAATGTGTCTGGGTCTTCCTGTTTGTCTCTCTGTGTGTGTGTGTGTCTCACCTTGAAGTGGTCCAGCAGATCTTTACCCACAGCGTAGGGAGCCCCGATCACCACCTCTGATACATACTGGAGGAGGAGGTGTGTGTGTGTGTGTGTGTGTGTGTGTGTGTGTGTGTGTGTGTGTGTGTGTGTGAGTGAGAGAGAGAGAGAGAGAGAACCAAGTTACATGATAGAAAATAACTAAACAAACAAAATAACAGAGCAAGTTGAGGGGTCGGAGTGTGTTGTTGTGAGTGTTGTGTAATGGTTGTGTTTAGGTCGAGGGCTGACTATCAACACTGTGTCTTAGCTCTGGCACAGGACAGGGAGACAGTTTCAGGCTTTGTGTTAACGCTGAATGGTTATGGAATTGCGTAATCCTGTGTGTGTGTGTGTATAAATACCCTTTGTGTGGTTTGAGCAATCGAGTGCTGTTTTGGATTCGGATAACGACTTCATAAAACACATTCTCAGGACACGTCGACACACACACATTAAAATATGCATGCAATCACACACAAACATATGGTTTGAGATGAACACACACAGACACCGGGAGGACAGAGGCTCATTGTTCTGTAGCTGGTCTGATGAGAGCTGAATGGAGGAGAGAGCCTACCGTCCTTCAGTGTGTGTGGACATAGCTTTAACAGTCTGTGACTACTGAGCCCAGGGGGTTACAAAGAAGCGGGTGTCTGTTCTCACCCTGCAGGCCAGGACACTCAGGGTTCTCTCGTGGATGTTCATGATTGGGTAGTTCTTCCCTTTGTAGCGATTAACTTCCTGGTTGACAGAAAAACACAACAACCAATGGACAGGCTATTTACTGGCTTTCGACCAATGTCAGGATATTTTACTAGCTCTCGACCAATGACAGGAGGCTTTATTGCAATGTGAAACAGGGGTAACGGAGGTTACATAGACTTCGATAGACATCGCATCATTGTATCTGTCCCATTATGGCGTCTGTGAGAGCAGGGGCAGCGCCATTGAGGCCATCTCCATTTTGAAGTGGTCCATTTTCTTCTTCTACTACTTCTATGAGTTGGTAAACAAACTGAAAGGGTGCATACTGCCACCTGGAGTGTGTTGTTTGAACAGGTAGAAAGCCAAGGTTGCCGATTTACTGCCACCTGATGTTATGGAGTGTTTGCTCACGAGTATAATTAATTGGCTGATCCCTCCTGATGACCTGGATGGAACAATGTGAGCCCAGTTGACTACTTCAAAATGGTGAAAGTCCTCAATGCCCATGTTTTTGGCCAATAGTGGTGTCTATCTAAGTCTATGGGAGGTTACAAAGTGAAGTAGGTTAATGTTGCCTCTAGACACTGATCTTAGGTCAGTTTTGTGTTCCCCACTAATGGTGAAGCTTAAGATTTGGCCCTTTTTCCATTATATATATATATATTTTTTAATCTATTTTTGGTTCCAAGCAGACTTTTTTACATGAAGACTGAGTTGAGCACAGTCTCCTCGTGCTAGGATTTGATCCTTCAGCATTCCATCACAACTGACCTTAGAACAGTATCTAAAAGGAATAGGATAACCCCCCCCACAGTTGAGGACCAATGACAGAGTATTTATACTGGCTCTCAACCAATGGCAGCATGTTTTATTGGAATGTGAAACAGATTGGGGAACACGAGCAGCGAGGCCCTCTGTAGCTTTATTAGACCTGTACATCAATCCTTCATAAAATGTACAGTCAATTGGATCCACATGTTTCTCTTTAACAGTGTGTGTGTGTCTGTGCGTACCATGGGCCTCTGTGTGTGTGAGCTGGCCAGTGAAACAGTAGGAAAGTCAGGTTTGCATGTATACCCCCCCCATCGTGTCTACAGGGTTATAAAACCACATTCTCCATAGAGAATCTGATGGCGTTTGCTGAACGTGTGTGTTTAAGTGTGTGTACATACCTGGTCAAAGTGCAGTCCCACGATGACGTAAGGCCTCTCAGCCTGTTTGTAGACCGTCTCCAGGAAGTCAACATGACCAATGTCTGACGGAGAGGAGTGGTCAAGGTAATAACACACACAGAGAGAGAGAGAGAGAGACAACCACCCTTTGACTCGGTCTCTCTCACAGACAAACAACCACCCTTTGACTCTGTCTCTCTCACAGACACAGCGGTACATAAGGATACGGAAGAGGTCGAAGGCCCCGGCTACGTAGATGATGGTGTCCCCAGGTTGGGGCTCCTGTCCTGAGGCAAACTGGATGATCTTCTGGGACGTCTGGAGGAACTGGGACACTCCCGTCCATGGACTGTGGCCCTTAGGACCCTGGGAAGAACATGGAGGGCAGGAGAGATAGAGAGGAAGGGTCAGTTATACTCCAAACCCTAGCTTCAGAAAACCAGGCTTCTCACAGTTGTTGGAAAGCCTGGGGAAGTAACTCCTCAGAAAGCAGTCTCACGTGGTTGTTCCAAAGTTACATTTTGTTTCCAAAAAAACGTACTTACATTTATATTTGCAACTTTCTAAACGTTTCATCTGAATATACTACAGTACTATTTTCATTGTGACGTACAGCACACCATGGTTGTATTGAGCAGTGTAATTGCGCCCCCATGTGTTCAGAATAATCCACAACAAAAAATAGTTTTTTCATCTCCAGTTCCGCTTCAGAATATATTTGAATAGTAATATTTACCTTCCCAAAGTTGTCTGTGTGCTGTTGGTAGTCTGAGTTGTCCTGTAAACCGACAGAGGGAGAGTTTTGCTTGTGTGAATTCTGCCATTACAACAGTGTAAAGCCCCAGGAGGTTGGTGGCACCGTAACTGGGGAGGACGGGCTGGTGGTAAAGGCTGGAGCGGAATCAATGGAACGTTATCAAATACATCAAACGCCTGGTTTCCATGGTTTCCATGTGTTTCATACCATTCGCTCCGTTCCAGCCATTATTATGAGCCGTCCTCCCCTCAGCAGCCTCCCTGGTTCACACACACACACACACTAAGGTGACTGTAGGGTCAGAGTGCTCTGTGTGTGTGTGTGTGTGTGTGTGCTGCATGTCTGTGCAGTACTCACGATGTTGCTGTGGTGGGCTTTAGTCATGAGCAGCATGCGCCCCACCAGGTCTGTGGTTGAGACCCCCTGGGTGCGTCTGCACTCCCGGTACCGGCCCTCTCTCTTCACCTCCGCATACGTGTCCTTACCGTCCACCGTCAGAGTGATGTCATCTAAGGTAAACAAGGACAATGTTGTAGTTAGTTTTCTGACATCAACATGAGATGGAATCCCCCCGACACTGTTCTGCCGCTCTACATCTATAGCCTGGAATTTACATTCTGAACTGTCTAAATAAAGAGGGAAATATGGAAGGAGGAGGAGTCTCTGTTCTCCTTTAAAATATATATATATATCCCCCCCTGGACTATCAGTCCTCCCTCTCCCCTTTACCTCCCTCCTCCCGCCACCCCTCCCCATCTTCTCCCTCCCCTCTTACCTCCGTGGACGCAGAAGTCACTGTTGTATTTGTCCAGTGTGTCCAGTGTGGTGACATAGGGAGCACCCTCTACGATCTCATCCACCCACTTGATAGCCTGCACCATCTTATACCTACAACACCATTCCAGAACTTTATTGCCCATTTACATGAAAATTAAATGTAGTGATTTTCTTACTGTTTTTCAACAGAACTTTGTACAAGTGTCAGCAACAAGCTGAACTGTGAGTACAACTTACATTTAAATTTTAACATTTGGAAATGCTAACTAAAACAAACAAAAGATATCAGAATAAAAAAGTTACAGTTCTACCTCTCTGCCTGGGTGAAGACAGGAGGACCCTTGTGCTTCGAGATCTCTCCTGAAGGAAGGAAGGAGGAGGGGAATTAGTGTATATTACTGTTCTGTTGTCCAGAGGGAAACAGAGAGAGAAGTGAAGAAACAGCAGAGAATGAGATACTTGTGATTAATACCTGTGTGTGTGTGTGTGTGTGTGTGCTCACCATCCGTGTGTACGCCAACGATGAGGTAATCTCCCATGGCCTTAGCCTGTCTCAGCTGGTTGGAGTGGCCATAGTGCACCATGTCATAACTACAGGACAGGAAGAGAGGGCATGATGTCATAACTACAGGACAGGGAGAGAGCGCATGTCATAACTACGGGACAGGGAGAGAGCGCATGATGTCATAACTACAGGACAGGGAGAGAGGGCATGATGTCATAACTACAGGACGGGGAGAGAGGGCATGATGTCATAACTACAGGACAGGGAGAGAGGGCATGATGTCATAACTACAGGACAGGGAGAGAGGGCATGATGTCATAACTACAGGACAGGGAGAGAGGGCATGATGTCATAACTACAGGACAGGGAGGGAGGGCATGATGTCATAACTACAGTACAGGGAGAGAGGGCATGATGTCATAACTACAGGACAGGGAGAGAGGGCATGATGTCATAACTACAGGACAGGGAGAGAGAGCATGATGTCATAACTACAGGACAGGGAGAGAGAGCATGATGTCATAACTACAGGACAGGGAGAGAGGGCATGATGTCATAACTACAGGACAGGGAGAGAGGGCATGATGTCATAACTACAGGACAGGGAGAGAGGGCATGATGTCATAACTACAGGACAGGGAGAGAGGGCATGATGTCATAACTACAGGACAGGGAGAGAGGGCATGATGTCATTAACTACACACACACACAGAGAGAGACACACACAGTGTGCGTATAACTGAGCTGGTCTAAAGGAGGGGCTAGTGTATGTTATGAGTAGTAGCCGGCCCTATACTTGATAGTTGCCATCTGTATCCACTGGTAGATGCCTGGCCTGCCTGTAGACACCTCTAATGGAATAGATATGGAGGAACCTCTCCACTTACACACAGCAGACCCATCACCCCACACAACCTTACAGCCTGCTCCGTCCTCCTTCTGTCCTCCCTTCACATGACTACCAGCCATGGTATGATTTACACCTAACACAACAAGTTACGTTTCTCAAGTTAGGATTCAGCCCTAGGAAAGTACAATGTGTGGATCTAGCAGTATGGGAGTCATCCTCTCTCTGTAATGTGTGTGTGTGTGTGTGTGTGTGTGTGTGTGTGTGTGTGTGTGTGTGTGTGTGTGTGTGTGTGTGTGTGAGAGAGATTACCGATTCCTCTCTGTAATTAACCCCAGGATTACCATGGGAATTATCCCTGAGGTGTAACCAAGACGACACACACACTATCCCTAGACCTGGAGGAGACAGGCAGATCAACTGGAGACTCCCAACAACTCTACTTTATACTGGCAGTATAGTACAGAGAGCCTACCTCTGATAGATCTGTCCTTTATACTGGCAGTATAGTACAGAGAGCCTACCTCTGATAGATCTGTCCTTTATACTGGCAGTATAGTACAGAGAGCCTACCTCTGATAGATCTGTCCTTTATACTGGCAGTATAGTACAGAGAGCCTACCTCTGATAGATCTGTCCTTTATACTGGCAGTATAGTACAGAGAGCCTACCTCTGATAGATCTGTCCTTTATACTGGCAGTATAGTACAGAGAGCCTACCTCTGATAGATCTGTCCTTTATACTGGCAGGATAGTACAGAGAGCCTACCTCTGATAGATCTGTCCTTTATACTGGCAGTATAGTACAGAGAGCCTACCTCTGATAGATCTGTCCTTTATACTGGCAGGATAGTACAGAGAGCCTACCTCTGATAGATCTGTCCTTTATACTGGCAGTATAGTACAGAGAGCCTACCTCTGATAGATCTGTCCTGTCCACATACCTTGCTGGGTTTTGAACAAACAGCCACTAGTTCATTCCGCTATGTAAAGAAATCATTCTGAGTGCACTATGTAGGCCTTGTAGGAAATAGGGTGCCATTTGGGACGTAGTACTCTGTAACAAACTAGACTAAGTGCTTCTGTTTTATTTTTATGTACTCCCTCTCTCTAGGCATATCTCTCCTCTTTCTCGCCCTCTCTCTAGGCATACAGTGGGGAAAAAAAGTATTTAGTCAGCCACCAATTGTGCAAGTTTTCCCACTTAAAAAGATGAGAGAGGCCTGTAATTTTCATCATAGGTACACGTCAACTATGACAGACAAAATGAGAAAAAAAATTCCAGAAAATCCCATTGTAGGATTTTTTATGAATTTATTTGCAAATTATGGTGGAAAATAAGTATTTGGTCAATAACAAAAGTTTCTCAATACTTTGTTATATACCCCTTATTGGCAATGACACAGGTCAAACGTTTTCTGTAAGTCTTCACAAGGTTTTCACACACTGTTGCTGGTATTTTGGCCCATTCCTCCATGCAGATCTCCTCTAGAGCAGTGATGTTTTGGGGCTGTCGCTGGGCAACACGGACTTTCAACTCCCTCCAAAGATTTTCTATGGGGTTGAGATCTGGAGACTGGCTAGGCCACTCCAGGACCTTGAAATGCTTCTTACGAAGCCACTCCTTCGTTGCCCGGGAGGTGTGTTTGGGATCATTGTCATGCTAAAAGACCCAGCCATGTTTCATCTTCAATGCCCTTGCTGATGGAAGGAGGTTTTCACTCAAAATCTCACGATACATGGCCCCATTCATTCTTTCCTTTACACGGATCAGTCGTCCTGGTCCCTTTGCAGAAAAAACAGCCCCAAAGCATGAAGTTTCCACCCCCATGCTTCACAGTAGGTATGGTGTTCTTTGGATGCAACTCAGCATTCTTTGTCCTCCAAACACGATGAGTTGAGTTTTTACCAAAAAGTTATATTTTGGTTTCATCTGACCATATGACATTCTCCCAATCCTCTTCTGGATCATCCAAATGCACTCTAGCAAACTTCAGACGGGCCTGGACATGTACTGGCTTAAGCAGGGGGACACGTCTGGCAATGCAGGATTTGAGTCCCTGGCGGAGTAGTGTGTTACTGATGGTAGGCTTTGTTACTTTGGTCCCAGCTCTCTGCAGGTCATTCACTAGGTCCCCCCGTGTGGTTCTGGGATTTTTGCTCACCGTTCTTGTGATCATTTTGACCCCACGGGGTGAGATCTTGCGTGGAGCCCCAGATCGAGGGAGATTATCAGTGGTCTTGTATGTCTTCCATTTCCTAATAATTGCTCCCACAGTAGATTTCTTCAAACCAAGCCGTTTACCTATTGCAGATTCAGTCTTCCCAGCCTGGTGCAGGTCTACAATTTTGTTTCTGGTGTCCTTTGACAGCTCTTTGGTCTTGACCATAGTGGAGTTTGGAGTGTGACTGTTTGAGGTTGTGGACAGGTGTCTTTTATACTGATAACAAGTTCAAACAGGTGCCATTAATACAGGTAACGAGTGGAGGACAGAGGAGCCTCTTAAAGAAGAAGTTACAGGTCTGTGAGAGCCATAAATCTTGCTTGCTTGTAGGTGACCAAATACTTATTTTCCACCATAATTTGCAAATAAATTCATTAAAAATCCTACAATGTGATTTTCTGGATTTTTTTTTCTCAATTTGTCTGTCATAGTTGACGTGTACCTATGATGAAAATGACAGGCCTCTCTCATCTTTTTAAGTGGGAGAACTTGCACAATTGGTGGCTGACTAAATACTTTTTTTCCCCACTGTATCTCTCCCTCTCTCCTCTTTCTCTCCCTCTCTCTAGGCCTATCTCTCCCTCTTTCTCTATGCCTATCTCTCCCTCTGCTCTCCCTCTCTCTAGGCCTATCTCTCCCTCTTTCTCTCCCTCTCTAGGCCTATCTCTCCCTCTTTCTCTCCCTCTCTATGCCTATCTCTCCCTATTTCTCTCCCTCTTTCTCTCCCTCTCTCTAGGCCTATCTCTCCCTCTTTCTCTCCCTCTCTCTAGGCCTATCTCTCCCTCTTTCTCTCCCTCTCTCTAGGCCTATCTCTCCCTCTTTCTCTCCCTCTTTCTCTCCCTCTCTCTAGGCCTCTCTCCCTCTTTCTCTCCCTCTCTAGGCCTATCTCTCCCTCTCTCTAGGCCTATCTCTCCCTCTTTCTCTCCCTCTCTAGGCCTATCTCTCCCTCTCTCTTCCTCTCTCTAGGCCTATCTCTCCCTCTTTCTCTCCCTCTCTCTAGGCCTATCTCCCTCTCTCTCCCTCTCTATGCCTTTCTCTCCCTCTTTCTCTCCCTCTCTAGGCCTATCTCTCCCTCTTTCTCTCCCTCTCTATGCCTATCTCTCCCTCTGCTCTCCCTCTCTCTAGGCCTATCTCTCCCTCTTTCTCTCCCTCTCTAGGCCTATCTCTCCCTCTCGGCCTATCTCTCCCTCTCTCTCCCTCTCTATGCCTATCTCTCCCTCTTTCTCTCCCTCTCTCTAGGCCTATCTCTCCCTCTTTCTCTCCCTCTCTCTAGGCCTCTCTCCCTCTTTCTCTCCCTCTCTCTAGGCCTATCTCTCCCTCTTTCTCTCCCTCGCTCTCGGCCTATCTCTCCCTCTCTCTAGGCCTATCTCTCCCTCTCTCTAGGCCTATCTCTCCCTCTCTCTTCCTCTCTCTAGGCCTATCTCTCCCTCTTTCTCTCCCTCTCTCTAGGCCTATCTCTCCTCTTTCTCACCCTCTCTCTAGGCCCATCTCTTCCTCTCTCGATCTCGTAGTAGAATCTTTCTCGCTCTCTCTCTGCCCCCCTAAAAGACCCCTCTTCTACCCTCTAAAAAGATGCCAAGAAGACCCCTCTGCTACCCCCTAAAAGACCCCCCTGCTACCCACTAAAAGACCCCTCAGACACCCTCTAAAAAGATTCCAACAAGACCCCTCTGTTACCCCCTAAAATACCCCAACAAGACCCCTCTGCTACCCTCATGCTGTATCTGTCACTGGACGATATGTTCACTATGTTGGTTAGTTATTTATATCTACTATTCTGGACTGCCATGTCAAAACAAACTAGCTTTCTGCCTGGGTCCACGAGGGGCAGAGTGCCTGTGTGTGTGTGTGCCTGCTGTGTGTGTGTGTGTGTGTGTGTGTGTGTGTGTGTTGTGTGTGTGTGTGTGTGTGTGTGTAGAGAGCAATGTTTATAGCTATGCCACCACCAGCACCAGTCACACGGTGAGAACGGGTGAGGTGGTGGTGGGGGGGTCAGTTGGCTCTCGCCACAAGTAAACTCAGCAAGACCATGTCAACGTCCCAAATGGTACTCTATTCCTTACATGGTGTACTACATTTAACCAGAACATTATGGGCCCTGGGCAAAAGTAGTGCACTATAAAGGAAATAGGGTTCACTTTGGGACACTACCCATATAGGCTATATAGTATTACAGTAAGTGCACTATAGGGCTCTGATCAAAAGTGGTGCCCTTGGTCAAAAGAAGTGCACAATATAGGCTGCCATTTTGGCCACATCCCATGATGAGCAGGCTGTAGGTACTAGGTGGTGTGGATGGGCGGGAGTGAGAGACTAGCCCTGTTTGGCCACATCCCATGATGAGCAGGCTGTAGGTACTAGGTGGTGTGGATGGGCGGGAGTGAGAGACTAGCCCTGTTTGGCCACATCCCATGATGAGCAGGCTGTAGGTACTAGGTGGTGTGGATGGGCGGGAGTGAGAGACTAGCCCTGTTTGGCCACATCCCATGATGAGCAGGCTGTAGGTACTAGGTGGTGTGGATGGCCGGGAGTGAGAGACTAGCCCTGTTTGGCCACATCCCATGATGAGCAGGCTGTAGGTACTAGGTGGTGTGGATGGCCGGGAGTGAGAGACTAGCCCTGTTTGGCCACATCCCATGATGAGCAGGCTGTAGGTACTAGGTGGTGTGGATGGCCGGGAGTGAGAGACTAGCCCTGTTTGGCCACATCCCATGATGAGCAGGCTGCAGGTACTAGGTGGTGTGGATGGCCGGGAGTGAGAGACTAGCCCTGTTTGGCCACATCCCATGATGAGCAGGCTGTAGGTACTAGGTGGTGTGGATGGCCGGGAGTGAGAGACTAGCCCTGTTTGAGTACTCTCAAAATGCATCCTTCCTTCCTCCTCCCCCCTTCTTTGAAATAGCCTAATCACTGATCTGGTTTCTGTTAATAGGTGCAAGCTAAGTAGTAGAATCCTTTACTTTCACCTATCCAGCCATGTTGGATCAGTGATAGTAAGCCAGGGTCGTATTTCCTATTGATTTAGTGCACACCGTAGCAGTTTGCAACAAAACTAAAACAAGCGCATTTCTTTTTGGACAAGTTCAGTTAATGAATATGGCCCAGGTAAAGTATTTGAACCAAGCCAGAGCAAGGGCATCAGAGCATGTTATTGACCTTGGCCAATGAGTTACTGGGTGTCTCTCCTGTCTCCTCTCTAATCCACAGGGAGATAAAGGTCACTGCAGGTCATTTTTCCACCTGGCAGACAGCAGCATCGATCACAGAGCATCTACCTCATCCTCATCCTTATCCTTATCAGGGGAGTAAGGAAGAAGTTGCCTCTAGAGTAGACACTGATCTTGGGTCATTTTGGCATTTCCCCCATTAATGGCTAAGGTTAGGATTGGGGGAGGGGAAGACTATCCTAGATCTGTACCGAGGGGAAACATCACCCAGGAAGGAGCCTTATCAGGCATTAATGTCTTCTACAAACTTGAATAAAGGCTTATTAGCTACTAGTCAAATAAAATTGTATTTGTCACATGCGCCAAATAAAACAGGTGTAGACTTTAACTAATACCAGGCTACTGCTGAAAGTAAATGGGTGGCAGGTAGCTTAGTGGTTAAGAGCGTTGTGCCAGTATCCGAAAGGTCGCTGGTTCTAATCCCCGAGCCGACTAGGTGAAAAATCTGTCGATGTGCCCTTGAGCAAGGCACTTAGCCCTAATATCTCCTGTATGTCGCTCTGGATAAGAGCGTCTGCTAAATGACTAATAATAATGTAATAATGTAAACAACTTTTTGTTTGGGGAAACAAACATCAACCTGATAAGATCATCTGATAAATTACCAAAATGTTAATGTAAACAAGCACGTTGCACACTAGGAGATGTGACACTATGGTCAACTGATAAGGGTGGACTTTGTAACCTTACTTCCTTGCCAACTGGGTTGGGTAGCTAGCTATGTCACTCTGCACATTGTCCTCTGACAACAAAACAAGTGTTGCAACATACAGTAGGGTTGCCATGTATATCCTTTGCCCCACAGAGCTCGTCATCATGTTTACAGTTAGCTATTATAACAGTAATAAGAGGTCTTAGTTTGGGCTAGTCTGTTCTGGGTTTGTATACCTTTCAATAGCATGAAATTGATATCTAGGTAGCTAAAAAAAAGTGACTTTCAGATCAATCAACGAATGACCGTTCTTCCTGCCTACCAACCGTTGCCAGCCAACTACAGTAGGCCAGCTATAGATGAGAAAGGCTGTAGCCATAGATATAGCTAGAACTTATATATTGTCTATGGCTGTAGTAAACTAGCCTGGTGCCAGTCTGTTTCTGCTCCATTGCCAATTCCTCATGGAATTGTCATGTTTAGCTTGACAATAACAATGCAATGGAGTAGGAAAAAGCACAACCCGATTTGGGACCAGGCTACTAGTTAGCTAGCAGCAAGTCAGCAACTGCACTGTACCAACTTTTACCAAGCTATTTCCAATATCCATACATCATAGTGACGGCTAAGGTTACGTAACATCCTACCTAAACCATGTGCACATAAACTTCAGTCTAGCTGAGATCATTCCGTTCCTACTGGCTGTTGGTCGACTCTGGCAGGCTGTGATCACATTAAACAGCCCCTCTCTCAGAAACGTGGCAACTGAAACAGTTTAGCTAGCTAGTAGGTACTGTAGTTCTCTGACTTTAGGGGTATTTGTGATTGAAGTCACGAAATAATCACGCTTGTAGCCACTTTTGTTTGGCCAGGCAGCAACACTCAAGTTCATGTTTACAAAGTAGCAAAAATACCTAGTTAGCCGGCTTGTGCTGAAGCTGAATGTAACGATGTGCCGTTATAACGTTATCTAGCTTAGTGGTTATAGTCAACAGTTGATCGACCAAAATGTTACATTGTTGCTAGAGCTAACAGTTGGTTACTAGTGTAGCTGACGTTACCTAGCCACTTAACTTACTCAGACAAGTCACTATGCAAAACAGACTACCAAAAATGAAATAAACCATTTTAGCAGCTAGGCAACCTTGTACTTGTAGCTAATATAGCTAGCTGGATAGTAGGCGTAGCTACACGACTTACCACCCATCACACCACACCCGGACAGAGCGCTTCCTCTTCTCTGGGCTGCAAGCCAAGTCTCCCGGCTTAGCACCGCTCTCTATCCCCGGCTCATTCGATGTGTGGTGACCGTTCTTGATCATTTTGTTAAAATAATATTAAAACTCTGAGCTAAAACCCCACAATAATAAAATAATGTCGTCAAGTTAAAAGGACGGGTTGGGCGATCTCATTCACCGGCTTTAATGAAGAATGATGCCGCTGGTGGGACAACGCCTCCTTTCGCGTGAAAACGGCGTCATGATCGAACCATGAATCCTCTTAGGTAGCGGCCATGCTGGTTGCGTAAACACTCATATCACGTGATTAGGGACAGCATAAACACTCATATCGCGTGATTAGGGAAACCAGCACAACGTAGATTATGGGTGTGTCCGTAAATTCAGAGCGTTTCGCGGAATAGGCTTGATCCGAGCGTTCTGACCTCACAACGCATTCAAGCGCTGGCTAGCTACATCCAGAGACAAATGAGAGAACACCTCACTCTGACCATTTTACTCGACCTGGATAGGCTGTCTTCATGTTATCCAGATCGTTGGTGTTTGTAACTGTGCTGCTGGCAACAATTTAATTAGGCTTTTTGCCGACGTTTACCGAGACCAGACATATTCAATGGGTGTTGAGCTTTCGTAAAGTCATCAGTTATTCTGCGCTCTGGCACACTCAGAAGAGTGATCTGAAATCGGAGTAGATAGCCAGAGCGAATTTACGAACGCACTCTATACATTTCCGATAAAACTACGCGATTAGTGTGCAAACAAAGTACCAAAACACTTTCCTGTCAACCAATGTGTTTGAAAGAGAGAAAAAATACAGCAGGCAAAGTTTGAATAGATTCTATGGCACTTTTTGAAATTATAGTAACAGTACAAAAACAGTCAAGGGGTGGACAACGTATACGTCACAGTAGCCCAAAGGCAGGCAGATGGTGATATTGAGTCGTTTCATCTTATTGTCCAAAGGTAATGCATGCAGCCATCTATACACTCATATCATATCAAATCAAATGTTATTGGGCACATACGCCAATACAACAGGTGTAGACTTTACAGTGAAATGCTTATATCCCCGCTATACACTCATATCCCCATGGACCGGTTCGGTTCATACATAAAACCATTCAGGCCGCAAAGTTGTAGATTTCCTCCTTAAAGGGGAAGTTTACCTAAAATCCCAAACTTCCAAAGTGATTCCATACATTGAAATTAGTTAGGTGGAGTTTGCCTTCTCCCCCTCTCTCCCTGTTGTTGCAGTCGGCCACATTAAATAATAATATAAAATAATCACAATTGTTTTAGGTGGAAAAGTACACATTTTCTGACTTAAAGCCGATAGTACGTTTGGTTAAAATAGTTAAATTGGCCGTACCCTTTCAATAAAATGAATAATTTGTCCACAATTCACATATTTCTCAATTGCTCTTTGACTGACAATGGAGCAACGCACAAAGACATGTCACATGACTCATTTTTGCAGCTGTCCAGTTCTACACTGTAGGGAGAGCGAGGGGGAGAAGGCAAACTCCACCTAACTAGTTTCAATGTATGAAATCACTTGGGAAATGTGGGATTTTAGGTAAACTTCCCCTTTAACTCGATTTAATGGCAAGAAGGCAGAAAAAACAATAACCCGGAAACTGTGTGTACTTTCTTTATGAAACACCATTTTCAACCACCATGCTACAGTGGCCAATGCTAATCCCAGATGTTGCGTATCGCGTTCAGTCAATCTGGTCTTTTATTTTGAAAACTATCAGACTAGGGGTGAAACAAACAGACTGTTGCTGTAGTGGTAAAGTGGTGAGGTTTTAATGGGAGTAGAGTTAGTTGGTATAGTGGTGAGGTTTTAATGGGTGTAGGGTTAGTTGGTATAGTGGTGAGGTTTGTAATGGGTGTAGAGTTAGTTGGTATAGTGGTGAGGTTTTAATGGGTGTAGGGTTAGTTGGTATAGTGGTGAGGTTTTAATGGGTGTAGGGTTAGTTGGTATAGTGGTGAGGGTTGTAATGGGTGTAGGGTTAGTTGGTATAGTGGTGAGGTTGTAATGGGTGTAGGGTTAGTTGGTATAGTGGTGAGGTTTGTAATGGGTGTAGAGTTAGTTGGTATAGTGGTGAGGTTTGTAATGGGTGTAGGGTTAGTTGGTATAGTGGTGAGGTTTGTAATGGGTGTAGGGTTAGTTGGTATAGTGGTGAGGTTGTAATGGGTGTAGAGTTAGTTGGTATAGTGGTGAGGTTTGTAATGGGTGTAGAGTTAGTTGGTATAGTGGTGAGGTTGTAATGGGTGTATGGTTAGTTGGTATAGTGGTGAGGTTGTAATGGGTGTAGGGTTAGTTGGTATAGTGGTGAGGTTTTAATGGGTGTAGGGTTAGTTGGTATAGTGGTGAGGTTGTAATGGGTGTAGGGTTAGTTGGTATAGTGGTGAGGTTGTAATGGGTGTAGGGTTAGTTGGTATAGTGGTGAGGTTTGTAATGGGTGTAGGGTTAGTTGGTATAGTGGTGAGGTTTGTAATGGGTGTAGGGTTAGTTGGTATAGTGGTGAGGTTGTAATGGGTGTAGGGTTAGTTGGTATAGTGGTGAGGGTTGTAATGGGTGTAGGGTTAGTTGGTATAGTGGTGAGGTTTGTAATGGGTGTAGGGTTAGTTGGTATAGTGGTGAGGTTGTAATGGGTGTAGGGTTAGTTGGTATAGTGGTGAGGTTTGTAATGGGTGTAGGGTTAGTTGGTAGGGCATTTTTTCCCTTTTCCTCCCCATCTTTTGTCTCTCCCCTTTTTGTATCAATGTGTTAAGGGAGTACAGTAGGTTGTGGGGTATGCACCTCTTAGTTAGATGCAATCAGCCAATACAATAAAAAAAAGAACAGACGGCTGCAACCTGATTGGCTAACAGCAATACACAACATCCGGGACTAGCATTAACTACTCTACCGTGGTGGTGGAAAATGGTGTGTCATAAAATAAAGTATGCATATTTTCCAAATGTTTTCCCTCCCTCTCAACATTAAATCCAGTGGAGGAGGAACTCGGCGCCTTTGCAGCCTGAATGGAGAATGTTTTATGTACGAACCGGTCCACAGGGGACACGGCTGCATACATTTCCTTTGGACGGCAAGATGAAACGACTCAATATCGCCATCTGCCAGACTTTTGGTTGACTTCACAGTAACTCTGAAACACAAGGGTTATAAATATTGCAAAGTAGAGACTTGCCACGAGGCTTCACATTGTAAAACTGCAGCATTTTAATACTGGTAGTAATCATGATCACTCCGTGCGCATCATTGCCTTTCTAGGTGTATAGTGAAGTTAATCCTAAATGCTGATCCCGGGTCAGTTTTGCATTCCCCCCACTAAATTATAAGGTTATGATTGTGGAGGGGAGGCTGATCCCAGATCTGTACATCTGTACCTAGGGGAAACTTCCCCCGGAGCGTCTTTCTATTAAAAAAGACAGGAACAAGAGAAGTTACAGTAACATTTAGTAAACAACATTATGTAAACATGGTGCAGGGTTCTCTCCAGGAGTTTTTAACAAGGTGGTGCTGCTTAGTGTTTTTGAACACAGGGTAACTGCCATTTCCTGCAATCTAGAGCAAAAAAAATGTCCTTATATAGCTAGGTTTCCATCCAATTGGCGACAGATTTTCATGTGAATATTCTAAGATCTGCATGAAAACAATATGCACATTTTCATCAAATTGACTTGTTGCAGATAAAAGGCTGTGCTTGATTACATAGTGCACATAAAAATACCTTTTGTGGTTACATTTACCAAATTAAAAATACAAGTTAAATGGGTTTCCATCATATTTTCAACTCTACTGATAGTTCAAAAACAATTTTTTACAAAATATGTTGGGTTATATAGCGAGTGTGCCCACTCTGGTATTGGCACGTGCGCTCTAGCCAACAGCTCGCAGATACAGTGCTGGTATAACCTACATTAGATTATTATGGACAAAAGAGGGATTTGTGAAACGGCAGCCAAGCATCGAATATTATGTTACCAGAATAAGACCCTCGATATTTATTGAAAGGAGCAAGCTCCTCACCGTGCACTTTCACCACCCTGTGAAGTTAATCATAACTTATTTCAATTGTAGCCTAATAAACTGCATGGTTTCCCGACGAGTCTTAGTGAGAGAACCACACAACATATCATCGCGTGACTAAATATACTTCGATATGACGGCTATTATATAAATATTTGCGCATAAATGCATTTATTAATTTTACAGACACAAAAATATCCCACCTTGTCTAGCATATTTTGTTTCTTCGACATTTGGAAACATTAAAGACACATCCGACATGTACTAACGCATGAAAAATGTTGGATGGAAACCTGGTTTATGATGACAAATAAAGTGGTGGTGTTTTTTTAAACCGTGTTTACATAGTGGCGTAGCCTGTCCAGAAGGTTGTGCAGCACCTGTGCTATACTTTGGGGAGAACCCTGTAATGTTTAGCACCAAAATAACACAACATTTAACACTGATATTACATCCCAAATGGCACCCTCTGCCCATGTAGTGCTCTACTTTTGATCAGGACCCATAGAGAATAGGTTGCTATTTGGGAAACACGCTAAATTCACACTTCCATTATTGTAAAACAAAATACCTGACAATACCACCATCTGATGACAGATACTAATGCCATGAATGTGCTGTACTGTAATTGTATTGCATCGACGTCGGCAAACCTGAGGAAAGTTAGTAAGGTGCTGTGCATGCAACAAACACAAAACACCACTCCAATGAAACTCCTATAAAGCACCATTCAATTGAAAAAACAAACTCTTTGGTTACAGCCCAATAATATATCTCCCCCTGAAGTGTGCACTCGTTCACTACTCCCCACAAATTTAAAAGCGTTGGATTGGTGTAGGCATGGGTCAGAGGGAGTTTCCATATACCGGTCATTTTCTTTTAAATCCATGACGGGAAGTGAACAAGTGCACACTTCAGGAGAAAGGGGTTTCCACTAGACAGCACAGCCACAAAGTCAAAATGGGTTATATCGTGTTTATTTTTTTGGGGGGTGCTTTTTGGTCTTAATTTAAGGTTAGAAGTGTGGTTAGGGTTAAAATCACATTTTAAAATTGTAGAAATGGGCGGAGTTTATGACTTTGTGGCTGAGGTTACTAGTGGTGACCAGAAATGATAGACTATTAGGAGGCTACCTCTGGCTTAAATGAGTAGTATCTGAAAACATAATAATACTTTATAATATTCTGCATCACAAATAGCTCTGTCTTAGTGAGGGTTTTTCCCCCTCACTTCTTTCTGCTGGTGCATCTTCCTTATTATGAAGGTCCATTTAAAAAACAACCCCAATCAGAACAAAAAAAGAGATACTAGATACACACACGATTCTCCATGATTAACGTTCTCCTACGCCACCTTCTTCTTCCTCTTCCTTCCTTTGGAGTATCCTCGTCCGAACCAGCCTCCTTGCACTGCCCTCCCTCCACCCTGTCCCAGGCAGTCTGGTGAGCAGTCCTTCCCACCAGCGGGTGGAGCTATGAGTTTACGAGTGTAACTGTCCTCCTCGTCTGGCCTCAGCGGTGTGGCCAAGCTGAGTATAGGGTCCTCTGTCCTGATGAAGGAAGGGGAGTCAGGAACGCATCAGTGAGGGTGTTCCAGCTGGGGTGGATTCATTAGGACACACCATAGCATAACTATTTGCAACGGAAAACTTTTAGCAATAACAAGTTCAGGTATGTCCCTCCCCGTTCCAACCAGTTTGCTTCCTAGGCCCCTCTGTAGCTCAGTTGGTAGAGCATGGCGTTTGCAACACCAGGGTTGTGGGTTCGTTTCCCACGGGGGGGCCAGTATGAAAAATGTATGCACTCACTAACTGTAAGTCGCTCTGGATAAGAGCGTCTGCTAAATGACTAAAATGTAATGTAAATGTAGTGAACACACCAGAGGTGTGTGTGTGTTTTGACAGGTCTTACTTGTTGTAGGCAGGGATCTTTAGGTTCAGGTCCTCCATAAGGAGACGCATCACGTCGTCACATTTCCCATGGATCTTCAGTGTGGCCAGGTCGTCTTTAGGTGTCCACTAAAACAAGACAGAGGTCATCATCAATCAGGCATCCTATTACCTTCATAGTGCACTACTTTTGACCAGGGTCCATCTCTGTGGGAGAACTAAGTGAAACTGCATTGCACAATCAAGATTTAACTCTGTAACAACACAGGCTTTATTGGTTCATGTCAGTGTTTTCCAATCCTGGTCCTGGGGATCCAAAGGGGTGCAATTAAAACATTTTGTCCTAGCACTAACGTACCCAATTCAACTAATCCTAGGGACCAGGATGCTAGGGCAATGCTAGGGACCAGGATTGGGAAACACTGGTTCAAGTACTAGTAAGATGACCTGTAGATTGACGATATAGAGTTTGGGTCTCCTGTTAGCAGGTCTATTCATGCTCCATAGACAGGCATACTTCTTCAGCACCTGGTAAAGAGAGATGGAAAGATCAGTCTAACCACACTGTGATGACATAAAAAACACAAAGCCACTCAATTATTTTCAACATTCACGGAACTCCCATTTTATGCACATTCAATGTCATTTCGCATTCAATGTCATTTCATTGTCCTGTGAGGTAGCAGCACTCTGTTTTAGTCTATTCATCCTGATTAGACAGACCATCCCTTCAGACTTTATTGATGCTGCGTGTTAGTGCATGTTGTTGTCCTGTCCTTACCTTCAGACTGGAGCCCAGACAGAGGATAACATCAGCCCTCTCAGCAGCCTCCGATGCCCCCCTCCAGTTGAGAGGCTGCTCCAGGGTGCCCCTCTCCCCGAAATGTACGATGGTGTCCCTGAGCTCTCCCCCGCAGTGGGCACACCGCCGCCCCGTCCCGTGCCTGTGCCTCGCCGTGCGCTCTGTCACGTCAAAGAGTCGCACAAACTCCCTCACCGGGGAACAGGAAGTACACACCTGTAAAATAAGAAATGATGTCAGTATTATAATACAGCGAGTTCTTTAGGTGGCATCTATTGGTGTAGTATATACTGTATGTAGTGTGTGTGCCTGATGTCTGTGTGTGACCTGCCTCGATGAACATGTTGCCGTGCAGCTCAGAGAGGGTGTGTCTGGAAAGGCCGCTACGCAGGTGGAGCCCATCACAGTTCTGAGACACTACATGCTGCACCTACACCCACCCACACCAATGCCAACACACACATTGGAAATGGTCATACAGACACCTCGAAAACCTTTCCTATGTCTGAGGAAGCTACAAGCACAAGGTCCCTGACGACACACACAACTAGCTGACCGACCATGTTCTCCTCATGCAGCGTCCTGATACACATGTGTGTAAGAGTAGGTTCTGCTTCACTCAGGTCTGACGAGCTAGAGAGGGAGAGAGGGAAATTACTTAGGTACATGCAGTATGATGAAGTTGCCATCTTGTTGACTTAATTACATGCAGTTTGATTAAGTTGCCATCTTGTTGACTTAATTACATGCAGTTTGATGAAGTTGCCATCTTGTGTACTCCAGCCTGTCTCACCTGACAGCTCTGCCCTTCTGTAGCTGTGTCCAAACCCCATTTGGTCCCCTGTAGTCTGGGATGGACGCTGCCTGCAATACATGACACAGAAACATGTCCCCCTTGTCATGATGGGTGGCAGGTAGCCTAGCCAATTGGGCCAGTAACCGGAAGGTCGCTGGTTCGAAGCTCCGAGCCAACTAGGTGAAAATCTGTCGATGTGCCCTTGAGCAAGGCACTTAAACCTAATAGCTCCTGAAAGTCGAATAAGGTGTGCTACCTCTGGAATAGTTCAAATACATGGAAAGTCTGGGGGTCCCCAAGGAGAGGTTTGAAAAAGGCTACATGAGTGCACACCGTAGAAAAAAAAGAGTTTAGTTTTGGACAAGTTCAGGTTAGTCCCTCCCCTGTTTCAGCCATTTGGTTCCTGTGAAATACACCCCAGATCTGTTTGTGCTCTTGCCAACTCCATTGCTGTTTGGTATGACAATGAGTTGACATGATAGCATAAATAAACTGGCACTTAGACTAGTGGAACACAGCCATGGTGTGAAATACGGAGCCCCAGTATTTACCGTGCTGATCCCGGCCCCAGTGTAGATCACCAGGTGTTGAGCCTGTCTGACTGCCTCAGCCAACTGTCCCACTTTACACCTCAGGTCCTCTGTTTCATCAGATACCTACAACAGCACAAAGACAGAGAGAGACATAAAGCAAATTCCATGCCAATAGTCATCCTCCACATTGCATCTCTCCTAGCCTGGTGTTTCAGGTCAGTAAAGACAAGGAGAGAGAGAGAGCGCCACTTAGACCATGTTATTGGTAGCCTGGGTGCCAGTCTGTTTCTGCCCTCGTGCCAACTTCTTATGGAATTGTCATGCCATGTTTGGCGTGACAAGCAGTTGGAAAGATAGCCCCAAACAGATCTGGGACCAGGCTATGTTATTGGGCAGTTATAAAGACACGTCAATAACCAGACCTCTTCTTGCTTCCTCTTTAGAACGTTCCTGCGGACCTGCCGCGAGCACAGTTCCTGTACCGTGTCCTGGTGCAGAAGTAGATCCGCAGACTCCTCCTGTGTCCGCTCACTCTCCTGCTTCTTCAGGATCTTAGCTACCTGGAGCAGAGGGGATGATAGATAATTAGATGTTAAAAAGTGTATCAAGCATCCCAGAGTAGGAGTGCTGATCTAGGATCAGGTCCCAACCTGTCCATGTGATCTAATAGGGAAAACGGATCCTAAATCAACACTCCTACTTGGTGAAGCTTTATATGGGCCCTGAACATTTCGGTAGTCATTGTCAGCTGCTTATTTTACATTGAGAATGACGCAAAGGAAGACAATAGCTACTAACTTTTGAATACATTAAATGGGCAATATCTACTCTTGACAATGTCACTCGGTACGAACACTGTCCCAGTTTTATCCAAAGTTCTCAACATTGTTAAACGTTACAATGCATTGCAAGAAGTGTTGTTATTTTGCAAGCCACCGGTGTTGCTTGCTAGCCGGCTAGCATAACATCTAGCTAGCTTGTAAACAGTGGACTAAACAAATCTCCAATGTCTCTCCTCTCTGACCAGTTTGAAAGTCTTCCGCTGGATTTCCCGTTGCAGTATTTTAGCCTTCTCGTTAGCCTTCCTCTCATCCCGAGAAGACGCGCCAGTGTCTGGTTCATCTTCCATTCTCACAGACGTGGAAATTAGAAATGTTTTCAAAACAAAATCACACTGCTAGAAAAACCAACGACAGCTATAAACGGATGTAGTCGAATAGGCCAAATGTAGCTTTCGAAAAAACAGCGCCAACTGCCGTTCTCACAATGTAAAGGTTACCAGAACTCTGAAATTAATTTCTAAACTATACCAAACAAAAATATAAACGCAACATGTAAAGTGTTGTTCACATGTTTCATAAGCTGAAACAAAAGATCCCAAACATTTTCCATATGCACAAAAAGCTTATTTCCCTCAAATGTTGTGCATAAATTTGTTTACATCCCTGTTAGTAAGCATTTCTCCTTTGCCAAGATAATCCATCCACCTGATAGGTGTGGCATATCAAGAAGCTGATTAAACAGCATGATCATTTCGCAGGTGCACCTTGTGCTGGGGACAATAAAAGGCCACTCTAAAATGTGCAGTTTTGTCACACAACACAATGCCACAGATGTCTCAAGTTTTGAAGGAGCGCGCAATTGGAATGCTGACTGCAGGAATGTCCACCAGAGCTGTTGCCAGAGAATTGAATGTTCATTTCTCTACCATAGCCACCCCCAACGTCGTTTTAGAGAATTTGGCTGTACGTCCAACTGGCCTCACAACCGCAGACCATGTGTAACCATGCCAGCCCAGGACCTCCACATCCAGCTTCTTCACCTGCAGCATCGTCTGAGACCAGCCACCCAGACAGCTGATGAAACTGAGGAGTATTTATGTTTGTAATAAAGTCATTTTGTGGGGAAAAACTAATTCTGATTGAATTTATTTCAATTGACTGATTTCCTTACATGAACTGTAACTCAGTAAAATCGTTGAAATTGTTGAATGTTATGTTTATCTTTTTGTTCAGTTTACAATCAAACTTCAGGATTTGACTGGGGAAAAAAAGACAACCCGACAAATACATTTTTTATAAAAACATTTATTAAAAACCACATGAATAAATACCAAATAATTTAGAACAAAAACAGTAGGAAAGAAGAACACTCAGAACAGACTTTAAAAAACAGACTTGAGTTTTCTGGCCTTTGGTTGCATTGCTATCCCAATACTGTACCAAAAACAGGTATACCAAATATAAATAGTATAGAATGTGTAAAACTAACATATTACAAACGCTGTGTCCAAAAACAAGTCCTGAGGTCCTGTGGTAAGAATAGATTGTCACATACAGTATGTAGTAGATAAGATGCATTTGAATGCAGTGAGTTGTGCCTTTGTAGTATACAATCAAGTTAAAATACAATACTTTCCAGATGTACACTGGTTAGCAAGAAATACTATGGATGCAACCCAAATGGCACCCCATTTCCTTTATAGTGCACTCCTATTGACCAGGGACCATAGGGGCGTATCGTTTTAGGGCTACGTGAGATGGATTGTGTGTGTGTGTGTGTGTGTGTGTATCTTTTTAGGTATCAACAGTATTCATTTCCACTAACGAATACGAACATTAACTTGTCCAATAAGAAACGCTTGTTTTCGTTCTCCGGTGCAAAACGTTTCGCTACGGCGTGCCAAAACTTAACACGACCCAGTTCCCGGTCCAGTCTAGCCCGATAAGTAGACCATCTTCACCGAGGTCTACGGGACGGGGTGGTCTTGGGGACCCTTTGAGGGTTGGGTCGAAAAGACCCACGTGTCTGCTTCACGACGTTCTCCTCTGCCCCAGCCAGAGGGCCCTTCTGGCCAGCTACAACCCCAGTCCCCCTCTGCGTCCTGATGGGAGGAGAAGAGGAATAGGTTTATTGGTGAGACAGAGACGGTAGGTCTCTTTTACTTGTATCAGTAGTCACTAGCTGTGCTGTACTAGCTTGGGTAGAAGTATGGCTCTTTATAACCAAACATGTTATTAACACAACTCTAACCTTAGCCCCCTTAACCCTGAACTCAGAACATACAAGTCATACACTCACTGTCTTGCTCAGCAGCTCTGACAATGTCTGTTTTCTATACAATAACTATCTAGTCTAGTGACATTTTATGTGACAGGACTCACATCAAGACTCCTCTCTTCCTCTCTAGGGCTTTCTGTGTAGCAGCAGACAGAGAACTCTTCCCCCTGGTCGACCCTGTTTCCCCAGTCTGTGGACAGAAACACACACACACACGCAGTTAGATACACAAACACTCCTTCATTTTTCTCTCACACACACACACACACCCAGGTAGTTACCTTGCGTTTCATCTCCCTCTCCCTGGCCAGCTGTCTGTCCCAGCTGATGATCTGCATCCTGTCTCCAGCTGACACACAGAAGAAGATGTCCTGGACCTCATAACGCGCCGAGCGGAGCTGGAACAAGACACCACTCCCGAGTATTAGTCTGTCTGTGTGTGTGTCTGTGTGTAGACAGAGAGACAAAGTGTGTATGTGTGTGTAGAGACTGTTGTGTGTGTGTGTGTGTGTGTGTGTGGGGGGGGGGTAGATGGAGAGACAGTGTGTGTGTGTGTGTGTGTGTGTGTGTTAGTTAACCTGCAGTGTGACTCTCTCCAGCAGCACCAGGTCTTGTCTCCCAGGGCTCTGGGGCTGGAAGGCCTGCAGGAACTGCTGCGTGTCCTGAGGGAGGGGACAACACACACACAGTCATACACACAGCAAAAATACATTAAACACACATCCCTAAATCACATCTTCCATAAATCCCATGATGGGCTGTGTGTGTGTGTGCGTGCGTAAATGTGTGTGTGTGCATGACTGTGTGTCACCTTGATGGTAAGTAGCAGCTGTCCCACTCTCTCTGTGCGTAGGAGCCTCCTGGTTAGGTAGCCCTTCACTGCTGCTGCCACCAGGGGGCGGTAACACACAGACAGACACCTGGAAGACTGAGGAGAGAGGAGGGGAGAGAGGAGAGAGGAGGGGGTGGGGAGAGAGGAGAGGAGAGAGGAGGGGGTTGGGGAGAGAGGAGAGAGGAGAGAGAGAGAGAGAGGAGAGAGGAGAGGGTTGGGGAGAGAGGAGAGAGGAGGGGGTTGGGGAGAGAGGAGAGAGGAGGGGGTTGGGGAGAGAGGAGAGAAGAGAGGGGTGGGGAGAGAGGAGAGAGGTGTTGAGAGAGGAGAGGAGAGAGGAGGGGGGTTGGGGAGAGAGGAGAGAGGAGAGAGGAGAGAGGAGAAAGGGGGTTGGGGAGAGAGGAGAGAGGAGGGGGGTGGGGAGAGAGGAGAGAAGAGAGGGGTGGGGAGAGAGGAGAGAGGAGAGAGGAGGAGAGAGGAGAGAGGAGGAGAGAGAGGAGAGAGGAGTGGAGAGAGGAGAGAGGAGGGGGGTGGGGAGAGAGGAGAGAGGAGGGGGTGGGGAGAGAGGAGAGAGGAGGGGGTGGGGGAGAGAGGAGAGAGGAGGGGGGTTGGGGAGAGAGGAGAGAGGAGGGGGGTGGGGAGAGAGGATGGGGTGGGGAGAGAGGAGAGAGGATGGGGTTGGGGAGAGAGGAGAGAGGAGGGGGTGGGGAGAGATGAGAGAGGAGGGGGTGGGGAGAGAGGAGAGAGGAGGGGGTTGGGGAGAGAGGAGAGAAGAGAGGGGTGGGGAGAGAGGAGAGAGGTGTTGAGAGAGGAGAGGAGAGAGGAGGGGGTTGGGGAGAGAGGAGAGAGGAGAGAGGAGAGAGGAGAGAGGAGGGGGGGTTGGGGAGAGAGGAGAGAGGAGGGGGTTGGGGAGAGAGGAGAGAAGAGAGGGGTGGGGAGAGAGGAGAGAGGAGAGAGGAGGAGAGAGGAGAGAGGAGAGAGAGAGGAGTGGAGAGAGGAGAGAGGAGGGGGGTGGGGGAGAGAGGAGAGAGGAGGGGGTGGGGAGAGAGGAGAGAGGATGGGGTTGGGGAGAGAGGAGAGAGGAGGGGGTTGGGGAGAGAGGAGAGAGGTGTTGAGAGAGGAGAGGAGAGAGGAGGGGGGTTGGGGAGAGAGGAGAGAGGAGAGAGGAGAGAGGAGAGAGGAGGGGTTGGGGAGAGAGGAGAGAGGAGGGGGTTGGGGAGAGAGGAGAGAAGAGAGGGGGTGGGGAGAGAGGAGAGAGGAGAGAGGAGGAGAGAGGAGAGAGGAGGAGAGAGAGGAGAGAGGAGTGGAGAGAGGAGAGAGGAGGGGGGTGGGGAGAGAGGAGAGAGGAGGGGGTGGGGAGAGAGGAGAGAGGATGGGGTTGGGGAGAGAGGAGAGAGGAGGGGGGTGGGGAGAGAGGAGAGAGGAGGGGGGTGGGGAGAGATGAGAGAGGAGGGGGTGGGGAGAGAGGAGAGAGGAGGGGGGTGGGGAGAGAGGAGAGAGGAGAGAGGAGAGAGGAGAGAGGAGGGGGTTGGGGAGAGAGGAGAGAGGAGGGGGTTGGGGAGAGAGGAGAGAAGAGAGGGGGTGGGGAGAGAGGAGAGAGGAGAGAGGAGGAGAGAGGAGAGAGGAGGAGAGAGAGGAGAGAGGAGTGGAGAGAGGAGAGAGGAGGGGGGTGGGGAGAGAGGAGAGAGGAGGGGGGTGGGGAGAGAGGAGAGAGGAGGGGGGTGGGGAGAGAGGAGAGAGGAGGGGGTGGGGAGAGAGGAGAGAGGAGGGGGGGTGGGGAGAGATGAGAGAGGAGGGGGTGGGGAGAGAGGAGAGAGGATGGGGTGGGGAGAGAGGAGAGAGGAGGGGGGTGGGGAGAGATGAGAGAGGAGGGGGTGGGGGAGAGAGGAGAGAGGAGGGGGTGGGGAGAGAGGAGAGAGGAGGGGGCGGGGAGAGAGGAGAGAGGAGGGGGTGGGGAGAGAGGAGAGAGGAGGGGGGGGGGGAGAGGGGAGAGAGGAGGGGGGTGGGGAGAGAGGAGAGAGGAGGGGGTGGGGAGAGGGGAGAGAGAGGAGGGGGGTGGGGAGAGAGGAGAGAGGAGGGGGTGGGGAGAGAGGAGAGAGGAGGGGGTGGGGAGAGGGGAGAGAGAGGAGGGGGTGGGGAGAGAGGAGAGAGGAGGGGGTGGGGAGAGAGGAGAGAGGAGGGGGGTGGGGAGAGAGGAGAGAGGAGGGGGGTGGGGAGAGGGGAGAGAGAGGAGGGGGGTGGGGAGAGAGGAGGGGGAGAGAGGAGGTGGTGGGGAGAGGGGAGAGAGAGGAGGGGGTGGGGAGAGAGGAGAGAGGAGGGGGTGGGGAGAGGGGAGAGAGAGGAGGGGGTGGGGAGAGAGGAGAGAGGAGGGGGTTGGGGAGAGAGGAGAGAGGAGGGGGTGGGGAGAGAGGAGAGAGGAGGGGGTGGGGAGAGGGGAGAGAGAGGAGGGGGTGGGGAGAGAGGAGGGGGGAGAGAGGAGGTGGTGGGGAGAGGGGAGAGGGGAGAGAGAGAGGGAGAGGAATACTAATTCCATCAATGACAACCAATTAATTTCCTACCCAGGTCCTTTCAACTGTTGGCCAACTGTAGCTGTAGCCCCCCCCACACACCCTGACCTGAATAATCCTACAACTAACTGTTGTGCTCCTCACTTGTTGATTATAAACTGATGATCCAAATATAGAAACTAAGTCAGTCAGGTGGGAATTAAATGTACCTGTGGGGGGGAGTCTGGGTCTGAAAGGAGGGAGGAGAGGTTATCTGGAAGGGGGGATCCTGGAAAGGGGGAGAACAGAGGGATGGAGAGGGGGATGGAGGACAGAGGGATGGAAGAGAGGGGGAGGAGGGAGGTCGTGTTGTCCTCTAGACGTGAGCTGGATGTGGGGCAGGAGGACACAGGGAAGGACAAACTCTGGAGTAGCTGGTAACGTATGGCCAGCATCTGACAGACAGCAGAGAGGGGAGGGGGGAAGGAGAGAGAGGAGGTGAGAGAGAGGGATGAGAGGACCATTAGCAGCGGCGCTCAGCGCGACTATCTGGCACTTAACCAGCACCCCTCATGAATTAAACTAATGTTCCTCTCCTTTTCTGTATCACATCCCCCTCTCCCTCCCTCCCTCCTTCCATCCCAGCTACCCTACATCCCTCCATCTCTCTATCCACGGCCCAGCTAACCTCCTTTTACAGGCAACACATCATCAATGATGGAGGGAGGGGGAGAGAAGAAGACCTGACAAAGGTCTCATAATTAAACAGCTTGTTAATGATGGTGTTGTTGAAGCTATGAGACACTTAAATGAATGGGGCAAGGACACACACAGGAGGAAATACAAGGATGCCAGCTAATGTGTTGGTTGTCCTTGGGTTTAAGACACACACACACACACACACACACACACACACACACACACACACACACACACACACACACAGTGAGGTAGCCAAACTCAGCCAGCCTTCCTCTTACAGCTCCAATGAAACATTTATAGTAGAATCACTCCCTGGTCCTTAAAACTGGAGGAGGAGAGTTTCAAGGTCCCTTATAATGGGCATATGTCTGCAGTCTGCACAAGCTGTGTGTGTGTGTGTGAGTGAGGATGTAATTTAGCCAAGGAGCCAGCTGAGATCCCCATCTCTCTTTTGAGGAACATTAAGGTTGATGTAACAGCACAAGCTGGGGCTTTTTAAGAATCCGAGAAATAGAGAGAGAAAGACAGAGGGAGGGAGAGAGAAGAAAGAGGGAGAGAGAAAGAGAGAGGGAGGGAGAGAGACAGAGGGAGGGAGAGAGAAGAAATAGGGAGAGAGAGAAGAAAGAGGGAGAGAGAAAGACAGAGGGAGGGAGAGAGAAAGACAGAGGGAGGGAGAGAGAAGAAAGAGGGAGAGAGAGAAGAAAGAGGGAGAGAGAGGATTTGAGAGAGAGGGAGTGAAGCAGGCAGGGAGGGATACAGGTGCCAGCTAGATGGGTTTTATAGGTGACCTTGGTTAGATTTCACAGTTATTGGAGTTGCTAGTGTAGTGGTCATTTTGCGTTCCAGCGGTCTCACTCACCTGGAGTAGTTGTTGCTGCTGTTTCCTCTATTGTTTAGAGGTCAGGGTTGGGGTCAATTCCCTTTTAATTCTGGTCAATTCAGGAAGTACACTGAAATTCCAATGACCAATTCTCTTCAAAGCTTTTCAATGAGGAGATGTGGAATTGGAATTTGGTTTACTTTCTGAATTGACTGGATTTGAAATGGGATTGACCCCAAACCTGTTAGAGGTTGTATTGTGGTTAGTATTGTAGCTATAGTAGTAATATAGTAGCTGTATTGTGGTCATATTGAGGTCATATTGAGGTGGTGGTCAGCGGTCTCTCTCACCTGCAGTAGTTGTTGCTGCTGTCTCCTCTGCTCCTCCTTCAGGGCTCTGATCTGGGCTGCATGGGTCAGCTCCAGATGGACCTGCTGGTTCTCCTGACTGGAACAGGATCCCACCTGCTGGTTCTCCTGACTGGAACAGGATCCCACCTGCTGGTTCTCCTGACTGGAACAGGATCCCACCTGCTGGTTCTCCTGACTGGAACAGGATCCCACCTGCTGGTTCTCCTGACTGGAACAGGATCCCACCTGCTGGTTCTCCTGACTGGAACAGGATCCCACCTGCTGGTTCTCCTGACTGGAACAGGATCCCACCTGCTGGTTCTCCTGACTGGAACAGGATCCCACCTGCTGGTTCTCCTGACTGGAACAGGATCCCACCTGCTGGTTCTCCTGACTGGAACAGGATCCCACCTGCTGGTTCTCCTGACTGGAACAGGATCGCACCTGCTGGTTCTCCTGACCGTGCGACCGCACCGCAGCTAGGAGGGAGGGGTAACAGTCAGACATTAAGGGCTAGCTAGGGGTCTGATTTGGATTATATAGAGTTATGGATTGACAAACATTTGTCTTGCACTTGTTGCCTTTATAATTAATGAATAAATAGCATTAACTTCTTATTTGAGTTTGGAGCCACTGAATGTTATATAATGGATTGAGAAAATATTGAATTAATATTTGAGATGACAGCCATTGCTATCTGAATTTCTGTATCTCTAACTCTGTACCTCAGACAGGAAGATATCCTAACATACTCACATATAATCTAAATCCACTGTGGACATAGGCTGGCCTACCTTTAGGAGTACTGGAGTGAGGCCTGACCATCACCGCTCTTCGTCCTCCTCCTCTTCCCCCGTTCTCCTCTGTTGTGTGCATGACCAGTCTACGTTTGGCCCTTGACGCCCCTCCCTGACCAACTTCTCCATTCTCAGGGGTCAGCTGCTTCCCCGCGGGGTCATGACCTTTCAACGACCCCTCTGACCCTGACCCTCCCTGGAGCCAGAGCCCTGAGGGCGTGCCCACGTCATACGATTGGTTGATGGACAGGAAGTCGGCGTGGTCCTCCGGATCACTCTTCCACTCCATTGGCTGGCGCTGGTTGTTGCTGGCGTCTGAGAGGACGGAGGAAGTTGTTTTGTGTGATGCCGGAATCTTGATGACGTCCTTCAGAACCTCGATGACTTCCGACGGAACCTTGATGACATCATATGGAACCTTCCGGAACACGTCAGGAACTCTCATCTTCTGAGTGAGGGAGGTGACTTGGCGCGCTGCAAGAGGCTGCTGCTGGCGACCATCTTGTCTTTTGTAACCCGTTGTAACACTGATCTCCACCTCCTTGACCAATGGAGGTACGCTGTCACACCACTGGACTCTACAGGGGACCACCACCATCTTATCAGCTGACCTCACACCGCCACCCCCTCTTCCTTTGTCACTGTCAGTAAGGTTACTCTCTGTCTGACTCTCAGGTGTATGGTAGTCTATGTATTTGTGCGGCGGGTCCATGGTAAGGTTACTACTATTATCAGTCTGACTGTTGTTGTGTGTCTGGTTCCCTGTTGTCTGTAAGGCCTGGCTGTCAGGTGTATGATAGTCCCTGTATTGGTATTGTTGGTCTATATTATCAGTCTGGCTGCTGTTGTGTGTCTGGTGGTTCCCTGGTGTCTCTGTGAGCGTGGACTCCAGGTCTGAGATCAGTGCTTTGAGGCTGGACAGGTTCAGCTCCAGCTGGGCTATCTGTTCCGCCTGGTCTGAGCTCCTACGCATAGGTGTTGTACCACCCCTGGCCACTACAGGAGCTATCGGAGCAATAAAGCCTTGTGATATACCACCCCAAGCCACTAGGGGCGCTCTATGCAGATTACTTTGGTCCCAAGCATCATTCTTTCCCAGCCCAGTCCCCGACCCCACCTCGTTGTCTACATTCAAAGGTGTGTTTACCAGGATCTGCCTCCTGGGGGTGCCACCTCCTCCGCCACTGTTTCCTTTACTCTTACAGCGGATAGGGCTCATACTAAACTGGGGGGTAGGGACGGTCTGGAACCTATTTCCCCCCAGAGAGGAAGGCCTTGGCAGGGTAGAGCTCTTCTCCCTGACTAGGTAGAATGATTCCTGGGTTATGGAGGCATCGGCTGAGATAGGATGTGGAAGGTTGTCCATTAGTGTTGACGGTGCTGCTGTGACGTCTGGTGAGAGGTGTAGCTGGATGTCTTGGGCTGCCGATCCAGCGTCAATGTCCACTCCTGGGGGAGATTGGGTTTGGGTGTCTCCTCCTAGACCAACCAAATGTGTAGGGCCATTTCCAGCCTCCAATTCCTTCATTATTCCTTTGTGACATACTTTTTCGTTGAGTCCCATTCTTTCCACAATACTAGACCTCTCCTTCTCCTCACGTTGAACCCTCGCTTCCTTAGGGAATATTTCCAGTGGTGGCGGTCCGGAAAACTGGACTCCCATTCCCAGATGATCCTTTCTCCCATCCCGGTCCCGGGTTTTCAATCCCTCCGCCACCCCTCTCCCTAACTGGGGGAACTCATCATTCTCCTTGTCTGAGAAACTCATCTCCTCCTCCATCTTCTGGTGTGTCGAGGCCTCCTGGGTCCTAAAATAAAATAAAACTAAATATCATTTAAATTGCATATAAAATCACAACACACTTTACAGTAAAAACATTCAAATGAAGGATATAAAAAAACAGAAGACAATAAAAGAGATGAATAGAAAAAAAGAGGTCCAAAATAAAAGGAAAAGCACTGATGAAAAGACAGACTAAAAGGTGGATTTTCAAATGGGATTTAAAAACCTCTAATGTGTCTGCCCCACTTACCTGAAAAAAGAACTTACAGAAGTCAATAAAACAGATGAATAACATAACATAAAACTCTTACCTTACAGGACAAGTAGAGGCCTTGGCCTGGTTCTTCAGCTGACGCTGGCGTCTCCGGTGCTCCTGGGACTTCTTCAGCAGGGTCTGGAGGCTGAGGCGGTACGGCCCTGCCAGTGGTTCCGATTCTACATCTCCAGTCTGGGTCTTTGGCTCTGGCTGGTTCCTCCCTGGTTTGGGGCGTTCCAAAGCTGCCTGGGATTTCTTTAGAAGAGTCTGGAGGCTGAGCCGGTATGGTCCCTCCTGTGGGTCCAGGTCTAAGTCTGACGCCTGGTTCTGATCTGGTTTGCAGAGGTCCGGTGTCGAGGCCTCAGTATGAGGACATGTCACTACAATCTTGGGATCAGGACGGTCTGATAGTGATGAGGCTTGATGCTGGGGGGAAATTACATCAACATTAGTAGTACTACACTCCTTCTTTCCTGGATGACTTGCTATGAGGTCTTCTACAGGACATGTGATATTGTTGCTCTGTAGAGGCGATGTCACCAACGCTTCCTCTAAATAGTCTGGTATGACGTCATTACACCAGGACGACGTCACACTCGCTTCCTCTACAGGGCGACCAGTTATGAGGTCATCGTCACACGGGGACGACCCCTCCTCCAGATCTTCAGCATCAACGGGGGGATGGCTGATGATATTACATGCCTTGGTTGTGTTTGTATCGGAGGTGTTCTGTAGGAAAAATCCCCCCGTTCTAACTGGTGTCCCCTCCTCAGGCCCTGATATAATGCTCTCCCCAGCCTCGGTCCGACTCAAGACACAGGTGGCCTCCGTGTTTTCATACGTCACGTACCCCGAAGACTGGTGGCTTATGTCAGCTGGAGGATCCACGGTTGGTCTTCCTAACTCCCAGGTCCTCCTCCAGAACACACCCAACATTGGTGGTCCTATCCTGGTCATACAAGAGTCTCTCCCTGGTCCGGGTCTCTGTTTGCGGGGCAAGCCGGTTGGTGTGTGTGGTTGCCTCTCTAGAGAGAGAAGGTGTCATTGGGTCACACACCAGCTTATCTAGGAAGGTGTCCCTCACAGTGGTGGTGTTATGGAGAGTTGGAAGGACAGTGGTGGTGTTATGGAGAGTTGGAAGGACAGTGGTGGTGTTATGGAGAGTTGGAAGGACAGTGGTGGTGTTATGGAGAGTTGGAAGGACAGTGGTGGTGTTATGGAGAGTTGGAAGGACAGTGGTGGTGTTATGGAGAGTTGGAAGGACAGTGGTGGTGTTATGGAGAGTTGGAAGGACAGTGGTGGTGTTATGGAGAGTTGGAAGGACAGTGGTGGTGTTATGGAGAGTTGGAAGGACAGTGGTGGTGTTATGGAGAGTTGGAAGGACAGTGGTGGTGTTATGGAGAGTTGGAAGGACAGTGGTGGTGTTATGGAGAGTTGGAAGGACAGTGGTGGTGTTATGGAGAGTTGGAAGGACAGTGGTGGTGTTATGGAGAGTTGGAAGGACAGTGGTGGTGTTATGGAGAGTTGGAAGGACAGTGGTGGTGTTATGGAGAGTTGGAAGGACAGTGGTGGTGTTATGGAGAGTTGGAAGGACAGTGGTGGTGTTATGGAGAGTTGGAAGGACAGTGGTGGTGTTATGGAGAGTTGGAAGGACAGTGGTGGTGTTATGGAGAGTTGGAAGGACAGTGGTGGTGTTATGGAGAGTTGGAAGGACAGTGGTGGTGTTATGGAGAGTTGGAAGGTGATTTGTTGTGAAGGCGCCGTAGGCTGTTGACGTCATGGGAGGACCTCGGACGAGGATGCCTGCTTTCCCATCATGCATGACGGTTCGGGTTGGTGGGGAGGACGACCCCGGCAAGCTGTCCTTGGTTTCGGTGACATCATCATTCTGCGACGCTAGAACCTGGCAGACGTTGCTGTGGTGGAGGTTGGTAGTTTTGGCTGCCGTTAGTCTTGGTTCACCCTGAAAGAACTCCTCCAGTGTTGGTGCTGGTTCACCCTGAAAGAACTCCTCCAGTGTTGGTGCTGGTTCACCCTGAAAGAACTCCTCCAGTGTTGGTGCTCGTCTCATCTAGAATACCAGACAGAAAACAAATAAAAAACACATATTACCATAACAACAGGCAAATGAAAACAATCCCCTTACTTTCTAACCCCACCACCCCTTCCCTAATTGGAGTAAACCAGTAAACAACAATGCTTAGGCCTCTACTTCCAGCTTATACATACTATATAGATTTTATGGACACAGTCAATTTTACAATAATTCTATTTTGTTTGTTTTTACTCCTGAACTTCCTCTACCCTCAACCTCTCCGATCATTTTCATGATGTCCATCCGGTTTGCTTCTATATGCCATATCTTTCTAACTGTGCTCTTTCACAAAAGCTCTCAACCTATAACCTATATACTTATTATGGACACAGTATGCTTACATGATTAGTTATCATAACTTTGTTAGGAAATAAAGACACACTTTTCACCTTACAGGCTAGGCAATACAGTAAGTTAGTTTCCCAGCCTCGTCCTGCACAAAAAAATTAGTCTCCAATAATGTTAATCTGCGTCCGGGAAACCAGCCCTATATGACTTAAAATTCATGTGGATTTACCTGAACACTGTGTAGAATGTTCTGAACGTAGGACATCCTAGGATCAGAAGGCTGAGTCTTCCTTCTATCCGTCATCCTATTGGCTGCCTCTCTGTGTCTCTGCATCTCTTCTCTCTGCACTCCTGTGAGCTGGGAGTGGGAACACACAGTCAGACTTTGACTACGTCCCAAATGGCACCCTATTCCCTTTACTGTACACTACTTTTGACCAGGGCCCATAGGGCTTTTTTGGGGGGAATAGGGTGCCATTTGGGACTCAAATCTTTGTCTTGCCATGAGAGGCCCCCCTTAATAATGATAGATATCATTAGTAAGGCCCCAAAATAGAAAGTAATATGCATATACCATATAGTCGCAGCAAAGCCCTTGCTAACAATTATTTTAACAGTAGGTTCTCATATTTAAGACTATAAATACCTAACGTTAGCTAGCCTGGGTGCCAGTCTTCTCTGCTCTTTCCAACTCCGTATGGAATCGTCATGCAAAAAGACTGGTTCCCAGGCTAACATTTAACTAGCTCCATCATTCCTCAAAGGCATCATACCATGTAACATGTAAGTGGTGATATGTAACTTTGGTGATATCCACAGAGCTATACAACAACAAAAAGCCTTACCAATGGAGGAAGGATGGGTGAGCCATGGAAACGGATAGCTGATGATCCGTGGCGAGTACATTCCAGTGTTCGGCGTTGGTTCTTGTTGTGGTTGCTATGCCTGCTTTTCAGTTCGTAAAGTCGGCGTTGTATGAACTTTTCATAGTCCTCCATTCTGTAACAAAACGATGTGTTTCGTTAATTCGATATTAGAGCACGGCATTATTTGATGATCACGAAATAACGATAGTTTTTTTTTTTTACCAGTTGTTTGCTAATCTAGCTAACTAGCAGCTAACGTTATCTAGAAAGTTAGCTAACGACCAACTAATCATTCAACAAAATAGCGCCAACTTTATCAAACAACACAAAGTTAAATTAATAGAATGCAAAATGTACAAACAGTCGCAAAAATATTGCTTAACGAATGCCTTTAAAACTTTTAAATTAAACGAATTTGCAAGAGAGATCATCTGTGTTTACATTTTACCCGCCTCCTCGAGACAACAAACTGACAGTTTGGAGGAAACTGTCATGGCGTCTACAATTCACGTCATGGAATTTTACTGGATTTGGATTCAAGATCGAACACAATACTAACTCCGAGTCCCACTTTCTAAGTACGTCTATAATGTCATGAGTTAACCTATATATTGTGTATATTAGCGATATTTAGTTGTATTGTCTTGATATTACTGTATTACAAGTGCTAGTTGGCAAACATGTGAAACGGCTGAAACAGTACTCCGGTCCGTATTTTACAACTCTCCAGGTATTTTTGATGGATTAATCTTCTGTCTGATATTTGCTACTGCCACCTACAGACGCTACTGGCTAATAGGTTGAGTAAACAAAATATGGTTCATTATGAGGACAGTAATACAACAGTAGAAAAACTACATACAGAGATCTTTATGTTTATTGGTAGCACGTCCATTGGACCACTGATAATGAATTGCCGGATCAGCAAAATAAATGCTGATTTTAGGATTTATGGACATGATTCTACCCTATGGTAAACGTCCATTGTAATATAAATGTTATGTGTATTTGTTTGTTTGTTTCTATTCTATATAGTGCTGCATAAAGTATCTGTCCATGTAAGGTCGATGGATCAACATATGCTATGCATGATGTTACCCTATTTTTCTTGTATAAACAGGAGCCCATGGGTTGTAACGCATGTAGGCCTATTAGCCTATCTAAAACACAAATGTAATGCAAAAATCATTATTCAAGCGTTACTCACGTAACTAAGAGGTCACAAATGGTCATGTGAACAGGGAGAGGAGGATGGAGGGAGAGAAAATTGGAGGGAGGGAGGGGTCAGATAAATGTTGTGAATGGGTAGTGTTGATAGAACTAGGGAAGACAAAGGATGACACCCTATTCCTTATATAGTGTAGTACTTAGCACCTGGGAAGATATCAGTCAGTCACATACAGTGCATTCGGAAAGTATTCAGACCCCTTCCCTTTTCCACATTTTGTTACTTTACAGCCTTATTCTAAAATTGATTAAAATATATATATATCCTCATCAATCTACACACAATACCCCATAATGACAAAGCAAATCATAATGAGGGTACCAAACATTTCTGCAGCAGTGAAGGTCCCCAAGAACACAGTGGCCTCCATCATTCTTACATTGAAGAAGTTTGGAACCACCAAGACTCTTCCTAGAGCTGGCCGCCCGGCCAAATTGAGCAATCGGGGAAGAAGGGCCTTGGTCAGGGAGGTGACCAAGAACCCGATGGTCACTCTGATAGAGCTCCAGAGTTCCTCTGTGGAGATGGGAAAACCTTCCAGAAGGACAACAATCTTTGCAGCACTCCACCAATCAGGCCTTTATGGTAGAGTGGCCAGACAGAAGCCACTCACTCCTGAGTAGAAGGCACATGACAGCCCGTTTGGAGTTTGCCAAAAGGCACCTAAAGATTCTCCAGTCTGATGAAACCAAGGTTGAACTCTTTGGCCTGAATGCCAAGCATCACGTCTGGAGGAAACCTGGCACCATCCCTACGGTGAAGCATGGTGGTGGCAGCATCATGCTGTGGGGATGTTTTTCAGCGGCAGGGACTGGGAGACTAGTCAGGATCGAGGGAAAGATGAACGGCGCAAAGTACAGAGAGATCCTTGATGAAAACCTGCTCCAGAGCGATCAGGACCTCAGACTGAGGCGAAGGTTCACCTTCCAACAGGACAACGACACTAAGCACACAGCCAAGACAACGCAGGAGTAGCTTCGGGACAAGTCTGAATGTCCTTGAGTGGCCCAGCCAGAGCCCGGACTTGAACCCGATCAAACATCTCTGGAGAGACCTGAAAATAGCTGTGCAGCGACGCTCCCCATCCAACCTGACAGAGCTGGAGAGGATCTGCAGAGAAGAATGGGAGAAACTTCCCAAATAGCTCGAGGCTGTAATCACTGCCAAGGGTGCTTCAACAAAGCAGGTCTGAATACTTATGTAAATGTGATATTTAAGGGGGAAAAAACAATTTAATTAATTTTAGAATAAGGCTGTAATGTAACAAAATGTGGAAAGACTCAAGGGGTCTGAATACTTTCCAAATGCACTGTATGGCCGTATACAGTATAGAGAGATAAACCAGGTCTAGATCAGCAACTGAGGCCTCTGTCCTGTTTTACTAATATCTGGGCCAGAAATATGTCCACCACTGAGAGGTTACTGGAATTAGGTCATCCTCCCAGTCGCCCCACTGTTAACTGGATTCCACTGGAAAGAGAAAATGTGGTTTTGTTTGTGTCCCAAATGGCACCCTATTTCCTATATAGTGCACTACTTTTGACGCCAACGTTGAAGGGCGGCAGGTAGCTTAGTGGTTAAGAGCGTAGTGCCAGTAACCGAAAGGTCGCTGGTTCTAATCCCCGAGCCGACTATGTGAAAAATCTGTCGATGTGCCCTTGAGCAAGGCACTTAACCCTAAATGCTCCTGTAAATCGCTCTGGATAAGAGCGTCTGCTAAATGACAAAAAAATAAAATAATGCCTTATCAGATCATCAGGCAGACTCCAATACTGTAATAATATAAAGCAACAGAATAGACTATAAAATGTACCTAGGACTTGAAGAAGTCTTCAATTTGACTGACTAGAAAGCATTATTTCAGGCATCATCATATAGTCGCATTATAGCCTATAGCCTGGTCCCAGATCAGTTTGTGCAGTCTTTGCCAACTCCTATGGTCATTGTCATGCCTGTCTGTTGGCTCATGGCTCATACATGTGGTCCTCTGTAGCTCAATTGGTAGAACATGGTGCTTGTAACACCAGGGTAGTGGGTTCGATCCCCGGGACCACCCATACGTAAAAATGTATGCACGCATGACTGTAAGTCGCTTTGGATAAAAGCGTCTGCTACATGGCATATTATTATTATTATTATTATTATTATACAGCCCAAACTGATCTGGAATCAGGCTACTTAACTATGGAACAATAAGGGAAGATACAGTTGGTCCTTTTCAAATTGTGTTTATTGGTCATATACAAAATAAAGTCAACTGTTTATCAACAAACAATACAGTATGTACATCAATAAATTAAAGGATCGATGACAAAACAGTTAATTTCCATGGTTACCAATACATCAGCATTACTTATCTACAAATAGCAAAAAAAGTACAGTAATTTAGTTATTCACTAATAAATACTTACAATTAAATGGACTCACTGTCACATTTGGGTGTTTCCCCCATACAAAGTACTGTGACACTGTAATATAATCATGTATTACACCCCATACAGAACATTTTACAAAACACACATTTTTTTTTTTAAATGTCCAGGTAATTTGTTACTAATCATTCCCATATTCACAAACTCTACTACTTGTTTTTATAGCTTTTCACTGATCATTGTATACTTTGGAGACACACACAGGTTGTGTCCCAAATGACACCTAATTGCCTTTATAGTGCACTACTTTTGACCAGGGTCCTGGGGCTGTAGTGGAAAGTAGTGCTACTATATAGGGAATAGGGTGTCATTAGGGAGGCACAGACAGAAACACCCCTGAGTCATATAGTCATATGCTCACCACTCGACCCAACATGTGGTGTGTTATAGGGAGGGGAGGGGAGGGGAGGGGAGGAGGGGAGGGGGGGGGAGGGAGGGGGGGGGGCAACAAATTAAAATAAAATAAGAGAGCGAGAGAGCGAATAGACCATGATCATATCTGAGCTATAGGTTTCTCATATCAATACTTTATAGCAGTACAATAAATACATTTAATCGGATAACAAATGGTGTGTGTGTGTGTGTGTGTGTGTGTGTATACGTTTTTAACTATACTTGTGGGGATCAGAAGTCTCCACAAGAATAGTAAACAAACACAAATATTGTTAGTCCCCACAAGGTCAAATGCTATTTCTAGGGGGTTTATGGTTAAAGTTAGAATTAGTGGTAGGGTTTCATTAGGTTTAGGGTTAGGGTTAGGTTTTGGGGTTAGGGAAAATAGGATTTTGAATGGGACTGAATTGTGTGTCCCCACAAGGATAGTTATACAAGACTGTGTGTATGGTGTGTGTGTGTGTGTGTGTGTGTGTGCGTATGTACGCATGCTTGTGTGTATGCGTGCCAGTTTGGGAGAGGGGGCTGAGGAATCCAGTGGGTTAGCCTGTAATGTCCTCCAGAAGTTAAAACTTAATGAAAGCAGTTTGGACTTTATTGGCTGACAATGGTCCTTATATGAAGGAACACAGATTATTAGGTTTTGTTTGGCTCGTCTGAGCAACCCAGTGAGGATGTGCGTAATAACACAATTTTAGAGTTGATAAATTGAGATTTGACTATGATCACGTATAGATAGTTATATAGATAAGCACTTTGTATAAAATATATTGACCTCAGTCACACTGTACCTGCAGTTTATTAAGCTGACGACAACCTTTAGACGACCAACCACGACATCACTACTCCTCTAGCTCTTCTAGATCCGCCTCCTTCCTGAAGCCCCACCCAGTTTTTGCATATAGACATTCACTTGACAACAGTCACCACGACAACATACATGTGCGCTCGGCAACGAGAGGAGGAACAAATCAACGAAAACTAAACAAACTGAACTAATATAACTGCCACTTTTTCCTTCTCGTTATCTCATTTGAATATATTAAAATTTTTCTCCAAAAAACCTTTAACACATTGCTCACAGAATGTTGAAACGCCACAGCACTTGCCACAGTCAAAAGTAGAATAACAACATCAGAAGTTACAAAAGCAAATGGGGGGTGGGGGGGTGGGAGAGATTACGAGGACCAAAAACTCCATCAGAACAATTTCACAGATCACCAGTCAAACAATATATTTTTTCCCATTTAAAAAGAGAATAAAAATATATTTTTTTACATATTTCACATACATACAGTACATACATCTAAATGCCAGATGTGTGAGTTTCAATGTTAAATAGATAAGGAAAGGGTTCTTTCTTATCAAACCTTTTCAGTCGAGATTTGCAGCACTCTGTACTTTCTCGGTTGATCAAACCCGCAGATGGGTTATCAGTGCAACCATTCCTGTGGCTTTAACAGTTTTTGTACTTTTAACACCTTCTTTCCTCCCCCCTTCCTCCCCCCTTTCCTCCTTCCTTCCTCCCCCCTTTCCTCCCCATTTAGCTACTGTGTGAAGAGAGAGAGAGAGAACAGAGCATTCCCATCTACTGCACAGCAGTAACTTCCATTGTAAGCCTATGGCAGGGTTTCCCCCACACTATTATGAAGGTTCCGGCGGGCCGCCAAAGCAAAAAATACTTAATATTGTCTAGTTTTATAAGGGTGATTATAAAACCATGTGCAAATTGATCATTTGTACTCTAGGAGTTGCAGATAATTCAACTAACTACCCAAATAACACAAGAACCTACGTGGGTAAAACTGGACAGGAGAAAACGCAGTAACAAACTTCATGTCTGTGGGAAAACCCTGCTTTTAGACAGACCAAACCATACCTGGCCCACAGAATTATATAGAACAGTAGAATGGACATTGGCATCCTAGCAACATGACTGAAAAATCAGCCATCTCGGTCAGGGAAACTTTCATTCTATAATTCTTGAATGACAGGATTTCTATGACCCGGCCCCTATATAAACAGATAGCAATAACCCATTGTATTTGTTCCTTAAGACAACAGTGCAGACAACAGTGTTACTTCCCTGGCATTCACAGAATAGGATAAACAAACAAACGAAAACATCGACAATGCAGTCTGCATTAAATATATCCATATATAGAAATTACATACAGAGAGAAGAAAATAATTATATAAATCACGTCACAAAAAGATAACTTATTCAAAGAGTACGGGTGATGTAATCGTAGGCCCATATACCATTCTATATGCCCTTGCAGTAGTTTGGGTATCCTAGGAAATGGTGCATCTTCTACCCAATCTCTTTACTCTCCCAGTTTATTTAACTCATTTGGAATATTCAGGCTTGAATACATTTAGACGTTTTATTGAGTTGCTGAATATACAGTTCCTATTCAGAGAGACTTTGTAATTGATGTAATACATGTTTATAACACATTAATAACACGTGTATTAAGTATTAATAAACATTGTCAATTAATACAACCACCACTACTACATAAGGATATAGGCTGAGCATAGGTACCTTCGATTACATCACCCTCTTTAAATTAAAACAGCATCACATATCCATAACAACAACATAGTGAACAATAATATTATCATTACCTCGTCACGTACTGTACATTACAACGTCACACCACCACGCGCTAGCCTCACGGTCACCATAACAACCAAACGCGCCTAGTCACTAGAAAAACAAACCGATCAACTTCAATAGTTAAGCCACTTTTGGTACAATTGCAAAACAGAGGAGATATCAAACAGGTTTTAACCTTGATTATTTTTTAAAGGTATTTTATAAATAATGTAAAGATACTCTATGTAATTTATAAAATTCAAGATGTGACCATATGTAGACAAAGAATCCTTTGAAGAACACGTAACGTCACTCACACTGATAACTTTATGGTATAGCTTGTGAGAATTACACCCAACTAACAGATTGGACAGTCCACTATTTTAAAAACTGAAAATAAAAATGATTTTCAAATAATTATTTTGACAGTTGGCCATGTCAACAAAATACCTCATAGTCATAGTAACGTTAGTATGTTATTGCCATTCCCCCCCCAAAAAATAAATTAAAAATCTAACAATAAATTAGAAAAACATTCAAATTGACCTTATTTAAATTCTAGAAATCTTTCAGTAAAATGTTGATTTTTCAGTTAGTTTTTGAATAAAGGAATTGCCTAGTCACATACAGTGCCTTGCAAAAGTATTCAGCCCCCTTGGCGTTTTTTCCTATTTTGTTGCATTACAACCTGTAATTTAAATTGATTTTTATTTGGATTTCATGTAATGGACACACATAAAATAGTCCAAATTGGTGAAGTGAAATGAAAAAAATAACTTGTTAAAAAAAATTCTAAAAAATAAATAACGGAAAAGTGGTGCGTGCATATGTATTCACCCCCTTTGCTATGAAGCCCCTAAATAAGATCTGGTGCAACCAATTACCTTCAGAAGTCACATAATTAGTTAAATAAAGTCCACCTGTGTGCAATCTAAGTGTCACATGATCTCAGTGTATATACACACCTGTTCTGAAAGGCCCCAGAGTCTGCAACACCACTAAGCAAGGGGCACCACCAAGCAAGCGGCACCATGAAGACCAAGGAGCTCTCCAAACAGGTCAGGGACAAAGTTGTGGAGAAGTACAGATCAGGGTTGGGTTATAAAAAAATATCTGAAACTTTGAACATCCCACGGAGCACCATTAAATCCATTATTTCAAAATGGAAAGAATATGGCACCACAAAAAACCTGCCAAGAGAGGGCCGCCCACCAAAACTCACGGACCAGGCAAGGAGGGCATTAATCAGAGGCAACAAAGAGAACAAATATAACCCTGAAGGAGCTGCAAAGCTCCACAGCAGAGATTGGAGTATCTGTCCATAGGACCACTTTAAGCCATACACTCCACAGAGCTGGGCTTTACGGAAGAGTGGCCAGAAAAAAGCCGTTGCCAAGCTTATAGAGACATACCCCAAGAGACTTGCAGCTGTAATTGCTGCAAAAGGTGGCTCTACAAAGTATTGACTTTGGGGGGGTGAATAGTTATGCATGCTCAAGTTCTGTTTTTTTGTCTTATTTCTTGTTTGTTTCACCCCCAAAAATATTTTGCATCTTCAAAGTGCGTTGTGTAAATCAAATGATACAAACCCCCCCAAAATCAATTTTAATTCCAGGTTGTAAGGCAACAAAATTGGAAAAATGCCAAGGGGGGTGAATACTTTCGCAAGCCACTGTAAGCACGTGTCAGTCAATGTAATCCCGATAGCTAATACTACAGTATAGTACACAACTCCCAGACAGACAGGAACAGGACAACACTTGGCGATTAGATGCCTAGACCCCCCCTGGCCTGTATAAAGATTGGTAATATGGTGATAATTGGTCAGTGCACAACATTAAGCACAGGTACCTGTGATAAAAATGAAAATAAAAAACAACCTCTTTAGGTGGACTTTATTTAACTAATTATGTGACTTCTGAAGGTAATTGGTTGCACCAGATCTTATTTAGGCCTCTAAGGCACTGCATCGCAGTGCTAGAGGCGTCACTACAGACCCGGGTTCGATCCCAGCTGGCCGCGACCGGGAGACCCATTAGGCGGCGCACAATTGACCCATTGCGCTCTAGCTCTACGGCGTTTCCTCCGACACATTGGTGCGGGTTAAAGCAAACAGTGTGGCTTGGCAGGGTCGGGTTTCGGAGGACGCATGGCTCTCGACCTTCGCCTCTCCTGAGTCCGTATGGGAGTTGCAGTGATGGGACAAGACTGTAACTACCAATTTGGATATCACGAAAAAGGGGTGAAAAGTACAAATTTTGTGCAATGAGCCTGCAAACTTCCCTGTTTACAAAATACCATCCTCTGTCATTTTATGAAACATTTTGTTTAATTTGATGGCTCTGCAAGCTGTTTCTGCAGAACGAGGATGTGCCTGTGAGTACAAAAGGCTGTTGGGTAAAAAAATTAAAAATTAATCAGTGAAAACACGGCCAAATAGAATGATACCAAAACGAACGTCGGCCACGGATGAAATTCATAGTATTCCATGACATAACACACGCATAACTACATTACATAGAAATTACAACTTTGGACCTCGTGTACAACACACAGTTACAAAATAACAGTAGAAACACAGTAACTACTATCCATGGCGTGATATTTTCTCAAAGGGGGGCCACCTCACCTGATTAATTCTGTCCTGTGCTCAATGACGATGCACTGACCAATGGTTTCATTTTAAATAGTCCTAATTAGCTTCCTCTCCTCATCTCCTCTCCTTTCCCTCATCCCTCCTTCACCCAGCCCGCTACTAAGACCGCACATCTGTTTTCGACTTCACTATCGTGATGACACTCGTCGCTGCCACTTTCCCCGGTATGAGCGGCCCGATCACCGACCCAACCCCACCACCTCCCCTCTGACCCCCGACCCCTAACCCCAACCCCGGGCTCCTCGCCACAGTCCTTGCGAAACTCTGTAGCGCCTCATACTTCGACCTCAGGTGATCGAGCTCCGCCCTCATGCTGGCGTTCTCCGATGCCAACTTATCCACTTCCTGTTGAAGCTGTGACTTCTGCTTCTCCAGCTCCTCCTTCTGGGTGACCCGTTTGACCCGGCAGCTGGCGGCGTAGCCACGGTTCTTCAGGGTTCGCCGGCGCTGTTTAAGCTGCAGGATCTCATCCTTGGTGAGGCCGCGGAGGTGCTGGTTGAGCTCCCGGACGGACATAGTCACCAGCTCATCATCTGTCAGGGTGGTCCCATTCTCCCCCGGCTCCCTCTTCACCTGGGAGAGGGGGGAGGAGTGGGAGGGGGAGGAGGGAGAGAGGGAGGTGAGTTAGGAAGGAGACATGGAGAGGCCGTAGTACACGTGTCCAACTCATTCCACGGAGGGCCTTGTGTCTGCCAGTTTTCGCTCCACCCTTGTACTTAATTGATGAATGAAGGTCACTAATTAGTAAGGAGCTCCCCTCACCTCGTTGTCTAGATCTTAATTGAAAGGAAAAACCAAAAACCCTCAAACACTTGGCCATCCGTGGAATGAGTTTGACACCCCTCAGTAGCAGGTAAGACAGAAAATACAGTACTTGGATACATCATCATATACTTCTGTCTGTGTGACATACAAACAAGCAAGTCCACATCAGTCCTGCATGAGTTCTTACCTTCAAGGCCTTGTTTCCCTTATTAGTGGTCGTCATGCCACGAGAACCACTTCCCTCTGAAAACACCTGCAGACAGGAGGGAGAGCGAGAGAGAGTGAGGGGGAGGGGGAGAGAGAGAGCGAGGGGGAGAGAGAGAGAAAGAGAGAGAGAAGAGGAGGCAGTGCTTAGCTCAGTATAAGAAAATCTGCAACTCATCCACAAACTGTCACAGTGAAAGTGAGAACAGATACACACAGACACTTCCTGTTTGTTGGTGGTTAGTGTGGCAGTGCCTGTGGTGTCAGAGTTCTAGAACACCCAACAAGCATTCTGATTGGTTGGCCGGGGACCAACAGGGAGAGAGATAAGAGTATTGGATAATACCATACACACACACAGATATATATATAGAGCGAGAGAGCGAGAGAGAGAGACAGAGTGAGACAGAGAGAGAGAGAGACAGAGAGAGACAGAGAGAGAGAGAGAAGCAAGTAGATGGAGAAAGAGAAAGACCAACAAAAAGAGAGAAGGGACAAACACAAGGGCTGTGAATGAGATGAGATCAGTTCTACACACACACAGAGAGGTGCTAGCTGGGTCATTGCTCCACACAACAAGCCTCATTCAGTCAGAGGTGTGAAGACGCTGTCCCGTAGCACTGTGTGTGTGTGCGTGTGTGTGTGTGATGAAGGGCAGCCATTGTTGCAGCCGCTGAGCGATCATCATGAGACCAGTCAGGATGACTCAGCGTATTCCTGACCTCGCCGCTCTTCCCCTCTCCCTTCTCTCTCTCTCTCTCCCTTCTACCCCTCCCTCCCATTCTCTCCCAACCCTTCTCTTTCTCTCCCCCTCTCCATTTTCTCTCTACGCCTCATCCCCATCCATACCCTTCTTTCTCTCTCTCTTTCTACCTCTCTTTTCTTGTTGTCTTTCTATATTTCACGCTCTGCTGCAAGTTAATAACTCTCTCTCACTAATTCACAACTAGCGGCACGTGTAGCATTACACTGATTGACCTCTCTCTCGTCACACCCCAAACTGCATAGATCAATAAGACTCCCCCTTCCTCCCTTCCTCCCTTCCTCCCTTCCTCCCTTCCTCCTCTGCTCTCTGTTTTTCTAGGAAGGTGGGATGGAGGGTCTAGAGAAGGGACTAAAAAACAAGTGGAGCTCTGAGGTTTTTATTTTCCTAATGAAGAAGAAGAAATATAATGAATGAATTGAAAAAACTATGTAGGCCTATCGAGAAGCTGTTCAACTCTAACCCCAAAAACAGGTGTAGATCTTACCGTAAAATTCTTACTTACAAGCCCTTAAACAACAATGCTAAAGAAAGAGTTAAGAAAATATTTACTAAATAAACTAAAGTAAAAAATAAAATAAAAAGTAACACAATAAAATAACAATAACGAGGCTATATACAGGGGGTACCGGTACCGAGTCAATCTGCGGGGGTACAGGTTAGTCGAGGTAATTTGTACATGTTGGTAGGGGTAAAGTGACTATGCATAGATAATAAACAGTGAATAGCAGCATTGTAAAAACAAAGGGGGGTGGGGGTTTGGGTCAATGTAAATAGTCTGGGTGGCCATTTGATTAATTGTTCAGCAGTCTTATGGCTTGGGGGTAGAAGCTGGACCTAGACTTGGCGCTCTGGTACCACTTGCCGTGCGGTAGCAGAGAGAACAGTCTATGACTTGGGTGACTGGAGTCTGACATTTTTTGGGCCTTCCTCTGACACCGCCTAGTATATACAGTGGGGAGAACAAGTATTTGATACACTGCCGATTTTGCAGGTTTTCCTACTTACAAAGCATGTAGAGGTCTGTAATTTTTATCATAGGTACACTTCAACTGTGAGAGACGGAATCTAAAACAAAAATCCAGAAAATCACATTGTATGATTTTTAAGTAATTAATTTGCATTTTATTGCATGACATAAGTATTTTATACATCAGAAAAGCAGAACTTAATATTTGGTACAGAAACCTTTGTTTGCAATTACAGAGATCATACGTTTCCTGTAGGTCTTGACCAGGTTTGCACACACTGCAGCAGGGATTTTGGCCCACTCCTCCATACAGACCTTCTCCAGATCCTTCAGGTTTCGGGTCTGTCGCTGGGCAATACGGACTTTCAGCTCCCTCCAAAGATTTTCTATTGGGTTCAGGTCTGGAGACTGGCTAGGCCACTCCAGGACCTTGAGATGCTTCTTACGGAGCCACTCCTTAGTTGCCCTGGCTGTGTGTTTCGGGTCGTTGTCATACTGGAAGACCCAGCCACGACCCATCTTCAATGCTCTTTCTGAGGGAAGGAGGTTGTTGGCCAAGATCTAGCGATACATGGCCCCATCCATCCTCCCCTCAATACGGTGCAGTCGTCCTGTCCCCTTTGCAGAAAAGCATCCCCAAAGAATGATGTTTCCACCTCCATGCTTCACGGTTGGGATGGGGTTCTTGGGGTTGTACTCATCCTTCTTCTTCCTCCAAACACGGCGAGTGGAGTTTAGACCAAAAAACTATATTTTTGTCTCATCAGACCACATGACCTTCTCCCATTCCTCCTCTGGATCATCCAGATGGTCATTGGCAAACTTCAGACGGGCCTGGACATGCGCTGGCTTGAGCAGGGGGACATTGCGTGCGCTGCAGGATTTTAATCCATGACGGCGTAGTTTCTTACTAATAGTTTTCTTTGAGACTGTGGTCCCAGCTCTCTTCAGGTCATTGACCAGGTCCTGCCATGTAGTTCTGGGCTGATCCCTCACCTTCCTCATGATCATTGATGCCCCACGAGGTGAGATCTTGCATGGAGCCCCAGACCGAGGGTGATTGACCGTCATCTTGAACTTCTTCCATTTTCTAATAATTGCGCCAACAGTTGTTGCCTTCTCACCAAGCTGCTTGCCTATTGTCCTGTAGCCCATCCCAGCCTTGTGCAGGTCTACAATTTTATCCCTGATGTCCTTACACAGCTCTCTGGTCTTGGCCATTGTGGAGAGGTTGGAGTCTGTTTGATTGAGTGTGTGGACAGGTGTCTTTTATACAGGTAACGAGTTCAAACAGGTGCAGTTAATAGAGGTAATGAGTGGAGAACAGGAGGGCTTCTTAAAGAAAAACTAACAGGTCTGTGAGAGCCGGATTTCTTAATGGTTGGTAGGTGATCAAATACTTATGTCTTGCAATAAAATGCTAATTAATTACAAAAAAATCATACAATGTGATTTTCTGGATTTTTGTTTTAGATTCCGTCTCTCACAGTTGAAGTGTACCTATGATAAAAATTACAGACCTCTACATGCTTTGTAAGTAGGAAAACCTGCAAAATCTGCAGTGTATCAAATACTTGTTCTCCCCACTGTATATCCATATGACATGGAAGTGGTATTTACAGGAAATGGTTTGTCACCAGTAGCCACAATATTATTCTTGATTGAATATTGATTTGAATATTAATTGAACATCCTCCTTGTTGTTTATTTGTTTATCTGTGTATTTTTTTGTTTTGTTTACTTCTTTATTTATACGTGTGGTTATTTATTTGCATATAATTGCCAACCAGGGATGTCGGATATTGTTTATTTATTTGTTTATTCATTGCAGATCTTATTTATGAACAAGATCAATATTTTTCAAGAGAAGATTTTACATTCGGGGCGACATCTGCGGCTGTATGTGCCACAGTTCAAAGGTCAGTCATGCTGAGAAAACAAGAAACATGCTTTGTAAGTAGGAAAACCTGGAAAATCGGCAGTGTATCAAATACTTGTTCTCCCCACTGTAGGTCCTGGATGGCAGGAAGCTTGGACCCAGTGATGTACTGGGCCATACGCACTACCCTCTGTAGCGCCTTACGGTCGGATGCCGAGCAGTTGCCATACTAGGCAGTGATGCAACTGGTCAGGATGCTCTCGATGGTGCAGCCCTCTTCACGACAGTCTTGGTGTGTTTGGACCATGATAGTTTGTTGGTGATGTGGACACCAAGGAACTTGAAACTCTCGACCCGCTCCACTACGCCCCGTCGATGTGAATGGGGACGTGTTCGGCCCTCCTTTTCCTGTAGTCCACGATCAGCTCCTTTGTCTTTCTCACATTGAGGGAGAGGTTGTTGTCCTGGCACCAGCAAACTTGATGATGGTGTTGGAGTCATGCTTGGCCACGCAGTCGTGGGTGAACAGGGAGTACAGGAGGGGACTAAGCACTCACCCCTGAGGGGCCCCAGTGTTGAGGATCAGCGTGGCAGATGTGTGGTCCTCTGTAGCTCAATTGGTAGAGCATGGCGCTTGTAACGCCAGGGTAGTGGGTTCGATCCCCGGGACCACCCATACGTAAAAATGTATGCACACATGACTGTAAGTCGCTTTGGATAAAAGCGTCTGCTAAATGGCTTATTATATTATTATTATTATTGTTGCCTAACCTCACCACCTGGTTGTGGTCTTTTCAGCGCGTCCATTCTAGATAGACCTATTACACACATACACACACACACACACGGCAAACCACACACACGTCAAACCACACCACACACACATATATCACACACACGTATCACACATCACACACCACACACACATATCACACATCACACACGTCACACATACGTCACACACACACACACCACACCACACCACACACACACACACACACACACTACACACACACACACTACACCACACACATCACACCACATTCCACAAAGCCCTGAGCTTCCAGGAATCTGTGCCAACGAGCCTCCTCTACCTATAATACAAGTCACTAATGTCGGACACAACATTACTACTACAATACTACACCCACTACAACTACGATATTACTATACTACTACTACTACTCAGTGGCAGTCAGTGACATTTATGATGAGGGAGGACAATATATATATATATATATATATTTTTTTTTTTGCATGGCCTTATGTCTATTACAGCATATTGGATGACTTTCATTCATATTCCATTCACCCAGTTCAATGTAACGTTGATAGATTTAGGCTACTACGTGATACTCTAATGTTCCCTGGTACCCATCATGAGGTTGTTCCAACCTAGCCTGTGAATGAAAGATTACAACGTAAGGTGCACACAGATCGACAGACAGTGACACGTTCAATACCGCCTGCATCTAGCTGATCTAGAGTGTAATCATTAGTCCAACAGTTGCAAACGAGAGTTTCTATTGGACAAATTCAGGTATGTTTATCCCCGTTTGCTTCCGTTTTAAGAAACGTTTTTTTCAACAGAATCGGCTAAATGACTACACCCTTGATCACACGTAAACACAGTTCACTTTCATAGCAGCCACGTTGTATTCCTTCTGGCATCTATGCACTCTCCTCCTCTCACCTTTTCCCATCGTTTGTGGACTTCATTGCACAACACATCAGCTGTATGTGACCAGGCGAAAAAAACTTTCCAAGCCAAACCGTATCATAACAGCTACACACAGCCTACATCGTTGTCACCATATTAGCTAAAGTAACGTCCTAGTCAACAACTAATAGAACTAATGCATTAGTAAACCGGCTACAATCATGCAGTAATGTTACAGTGTATAGTCACTAAGCAGTTTAGCAGTTACACCGGCGGGCCACGGTGGCAATACATTCATCAAACTAAAAGCTTACCTTGACTTGGAAGAGTTCAAGTGTTGTGTTGGATAGTCATAGCCAGCTAGCTAACTAGCATCCCTCTGTTTGAGCAAGGTGTTTTGAGTAGGCTAAACTAGCTAGCTGCATATGCTAGCTAAGTAAGTGAAACTGAAAGTGAAAAAAAAGATGAAATATCTCTCTCTCTCGCGCTTCTCCTTAATTTTTTGAAGAAATTAATCTGTTCAAAACTGTTCAACTATTGTATTTCTCTCTCTTTGAGTCAACTACTCACCACATTTTATGCACTGCAGTGCTAGCTAGCTGTAGCTTATGCTTTCAGTACTAGATTACTTCTCTGATCATTTGATTGGGTGGACAACATGTCAGTTCATGCTGCAAGAGCTCTGATAGGTTGGAGGATGTCCTCCGGAATTACTGTGTACGTCTATGGAAGGGGGTGAGAACCAAGAGTCTCCTAGGTTTTGTATTGAAGTCAATATACCAAGAGGAGGACTGAAGCTAGCTGTCCTCCAGCTACACCATGGTGCTACCCTACTGAGTTCTGTTGAGGCTACTGTAGACCTTCATTGCAAAACAGTTTTAATCAAATATTTGGTGACGTGAATATATTTAGTATAGTTTTATCTAAAGAGTAAAACTTTATAAATGTTTTTTAAATGAAATTCTCTGAGGAGGAATGTCCTCCCCTTCCTCCTCTGAGGATCCTCCACTGCTACTAATATACTACTACTACTACTACTACTACTACTACTACTACTACTACTACTACTACTACTACTACTTCACCCACTACAACTACAAAACTACTACTTCTATTGCTACTGCTACTACTACTACTGCTACTACTTCACACTACAACTACTTCTATAAAACTACTACTGCTACTACTACAAGTACTTCTATAAAACTACTACTAATAATGCTACTACTACTACTTCATCCACTACAACTGCTTCTATAAAACTACTACCACTACTACAGCTGTGACTGCTATCAAAACTCCTCATACTGCATCCTTCTACTATTACTGCAACAACAACAATACTTAAACGCTATAATAGCTTTAATTCATGGCATCATTGGTGGATGATTGTTTGTTGTATATCAAGTGTTTTCCTCATCATTGCTTTTTCTGCCAGGCATGATCTTATTTCCCTTGTGCCCCAAAACCCCCTCACACACACACGTACGGACAGACACACACACACACAGACCCCCCCCGCCTACCCATGCCAGAGGGGTACACAAACAATGCACACAAAATCAGGTCTCTGTGTGCTGAAATGACAGTGTACACACACACACACACAAAAGCAAACATGTATATGAAAATACAGTGGGGGAAAAAAGTATTTAGTCAGCCACCAACTGTGCAAGTTCTCCCACTTAAAAAGATGAGAGAGGCCTGTAATTTTCATCATAGGTACACGTCAACTATGACAGACAAAATGAGAAAAGAAATCCAGAAAATCACATTGTAGGATTTTTAATGAATTTATTTGCAAATTATGGTGGAAAATAAGTATTTGGTCAATAACAAACGTTTCTCAATACTTTGTTATATACCCTTTGTTGGCAATGACACAGGTCAAACGTTTTCTGTAAGTCTTCACAAGGTTTTCACACACTGTTGCTGATATTTTGGCCCATTCCTCCATGCAGATCTCCTCTAGAGCAGTGTTGTTTTGGGGCTGTCGCTGGGCAACACGGACTTTCAACTCCCTCCAAAGATTTTCTATGGGGTTGAGATCTGGAGACTGGCTAGGCCACTCCAGGACCTTGAAATGCTTCTTACGAAGCCACTCCTTCGTTGCCCGGGTGGTGTGTTTGGGATCATTGTCATGCTGAAAGACCCAGCCACGTTTCATCTTCAATGCCCTTGCTGATGGAAGGAGGTTTTCACTCAAAATCTCACGATACATGGCCCCATTCATTCTTTCCTTTACACGGATCAGTCGTCCTGGTCCCTTTGCAGAAAAACAGCCCCAAAGCATGATGTTTCCACCCCCATGCTTCACAGTAGGTATGGTGTTCTTTGGATGCAACTCAGCATTCTTTGTCCTCCAAACACGACGAGTTGAGTTTTTACCAAAAAGTTCTATTTTGGTTTCATCTGACCATATGACATTCTCCCAATCCTCTTCTGGATCATCCAAATGCACTCTAGCAAACTTCAGACGGGCCTGGACATGTACTGGCTTAAGCAGGGGGACACGTCTGGCACTGCAGGATTTGAGTCCCTGGCGGCGTAGTGTGTTACTGATGGTAGGCTTTGTTACTTTGGTCCCAGCTCTCTGCAGGTCATTCACTAGGTCCCCCCGTGTGGTTCTGGGATTTTTGCTCACCGTTCTTGTGATCATTTTGTCCCCACGGGGTGAGATCTTGCGTGGAGCCCCAGATCGAGGGAGATTATCAGTGGTCTTGTATGTCTTCCATTTCCCTAATAATTGCTCCCACAGTTGATTTCTTCAAACCAAGCTGCTTACCTATTGCAGATTCAGTCTTCCCAGCCTGGTGCAGGTCTACAATTTTGTTTCTGGTGTCCTTTGACAGCTCTTTGGTCTTGGCCATAGTGGAGTTTGGAGTGTGACTGTTTGAGGTTGTGGACAGGTGTCTTTTATACTGATAACAAGTTCAAACAGGTGCCATTAATACAGGTAACGAGTGGAGGACAGAGGAGCCTCTTAAAGAAGAAGTTACAGGTCTGTGAGAGCCAGAAATCTTGCTTGTTTGTAGGTGACCAAATACTTATTTTCCACCATAATTTGCTAATAAATTCATTAAAAATCCTACAATGTGATTTACTGGATTTTTTTCCCTCAATTTGTCTGTCATAGTTGACGTGTACCTATGATGAAAATTACAGGCCTCTCTCATCTTTTTAAGTGGGAGAACTTGCACAATTGGTGGCTGACTAAATACTTTTTCCCCCACTGTATACATATTGAGAGGAAGAAGTGGAGGCCGCTAGTAAGTTACCTAGGAAGGAGAGAGTCTGCTGAGCAAAGACATCATCATTTATCTCACACACACACACACACACACACACAGTGGGGCAAGGAGAGGAGGGCAGCTCAAGCACCCTACTCATTACCGTGTAGCCGTTGCCGTGTGGTCATTGCTAAAGCAACGGTTGCTGTGGCAGGCGGTATTTTTATGGAATGTCTGAAAGAACGCTGACATCTTCAGAGCTGTTACAGCAGAGAGAAAGGGATAGAGGGGGGGAGGAGAAGAGAGAGAGGGAAGCTGGGAGGTAGGAAGGGTGGAAAAGACAGGAACAAGAAAGCAGAGGAGATTAGAGGGGAAAAGGGGGAGAGGGAAGGAAAGAGAAAGAGAGAAGAGGTGAAAAGGGAGAATGGGAGCGGAAAAGGTGAAAGAGGGGAAAGGAGGGAGAGGGATGGAGGAGTGAAAGAAGGGCTGACGTCTTCAGAGCGGATTGTTACAGTTAGAGAACAGAGAATAGTGCAGAGTAGGGAAAGAGAGAGAGGAGGAGAGAGAGTAGGAGGGAGGGAGGGAGGGAAAGGATGGAGAGAGGGGGCAGAGAGGAGGAGGAGGGAGGGAAAGGATGGAGAGAGGGGGCAGAGAAGAGGAGGGAGGGAGGGAAAGGATGGAGAGAGGGGGCAGAGAGGAGGAGGAGGGAGGGAGGGAAAGGATGGAGAGAGGGGGCAGAGAGGAGGAGGTGAGGGGTGGAAGAGGAGGGGGGATGGAATAAGGAGGGACAATGGGGAGAAAGGAGGAGGGGAAGGAGAGAAAGAGAGAGGGAGAAAAAAGTGAGGAGGGAGAGAGTGAGGGACGGAGGAAGGGGTGGGAAAGCTCTTGGTCGAAACTGCATCCTCAACACATTTCTAAGAACTGGACGGAGGGAGGGAGGAGGGGAGAGAGAGAGAGAGGGATTGGGGTTGAGGAGGAGTGAAAAACTCCTGAACTCAGCAAGGGGACTAAAAACACCAATTCGATAAGTTCCGAAGTTGATCAGACACTAAAAAACTGCTGTCGCTGGCTCTCTCTCTCACACACACACAAAATCAGTCTTGCTGAAACATCAAAATACGGTTGAAGAAAATGTAACACAGTGAAGTCAGAAATCAGGATGAAAATTAAAGTTGAAATTAGATTTTTAAATGATACCAGTAGATGGACAGCTATTCAGCGCCAACTGCCAAGTAATAAGGAATGCGTGCATGTGCTTCCTGCTTACAAGCAAAAACTCAAACAGGAAGTACCAGTGACGCTGGTAGTTCCTCAATACGGTAGTCGTCCAATGAAGCGGATGCTAATCTACAGGACTGTTTCACTAGCACAGACTGGAATATGTTCTGGGATTCATCCAATAACATTGAGGAGTTTACCACATCAGTCATCGACTTCATTAATAAGTGCATTGACGACGACATCCCCACAGTGACCGTACGTACATACCCCAACCAGAAGCCATGAACTACAGGCAACATCCATACTGAGCTAAAGGCTAGAGCTGTCGCTTTCAAGGAGTGGGACACTAATCCGGACGCTTATAAGAAATCCTGCTATGACCTCCGACAAGACATCAAACAGGCAAAGCGTCAATACAGGACTAAAATCGAATCCTACTCCACCGGCTCTGACGCTCGACAGATGTGGCAGGGTTTGTAAACTATCACAGATTACAAAGGGAAGCCCAGTGACGCGAGCCTACCAGACGAGCTTAATGCCTTCTATGCTCGCTTCAAGGCAAGCAACACTGAACCATGCATGATAACACCAGCACATGTGGTCCGCAACCCCCCTTTTGAAGGCCCGCGGAACAATAAAAAATACAAATAAATCAGTCAGGGTCTCAACTCAGTTAGAATAATAGAATACACAAGGTGAATTTCGAAAATTGGTTGTGCATCAGCAGTCACTCAATTAGCCCATGTCAGCAATTATTTTTTTAGATTAGTAAATTAGTCTAGCGGCCAGCTGTCTAAACTTGTAGTAAGCATGGTGGAATTACCGATCGGGGTGGGGCCCATTGATCATCAGTTATCATATTAAAAACTGCAAACATTTGCCTCCATCCTATGGCAAAATGTGTAGAATTGCAGGAAATTAGCTGTAAAACTGCTAAATTTTCTCTCTGCCCCATGGCAAAATCTGTAGAATTGCAGCAAACTTGCTTTAAAAACGTCTAAAATGTTTTCTATGCCCCATGGCAAAATGTGCAGAATTGCAAGAAATGAACATGATAACTTATTTTCACTGTCATGAAGGGTGGATGTGGGTACGCAGACCCGGGCCCATCAACATTAGTGCACTATACAGGGAATAGAGTGCCATTAGGGATGCAGCCAGTAAATCAATCTGTCCTTGTTCCCTGACTGTTTAATCTGATGTAATCTAATATAATGTAATCCCCACAGAACAACAATCTGATCAGTGGCTTTATCTCTGTCTGCTAATCTCTAATGCAGGTTGTGGATTCTGCTAAACGGCTCTGTGATGATTGTGTGGAGAGAGAGAGAGACAGAGAGAAAGAGAGAGAGAGAAAGAGAGAGAGAGAGACAGAGAGACAGAGAGACAGAGAGAGAGAGAGAGAGACAGACAGACAGAGAGAGAGAGAGAGAGCGAGAGACAGAGAGAGAGAGAGACAGAGAGAGAGAGAGAGAGACAGAGACAGAGAGAGAGAGAGAGCGAGAGACAGAGAGAGAGAGAGCGAGAGAGAGCGAGAGACAGAGAGAGAGAGAGCGAGAGACAGAGAGAGAGAGAGAGAGAGAGAGAGAGAGAGAGAGAGAGAGAGAGAGAGAGAGAGGCATATCAAAAATAGTCCCTTCTCTCGACCTGCCTCCCTCCTTCGTAGAAAAACAGAGAGAGCAGAAGGGAGGAAGGGAGGGAAGGGAAGGAGGAGTCTTATTGATCTAGGCAGTTTGGGGTGTGACGAGAGAGAGGTCAATCATTTAAGTGTAACGCTACGCATGCTAGCTAATTGTGAATTAAATCAAATCAAATTGTATTTGTCACATGCGCTGAATACAACAGGTGTATAGACCTTACAGTCAAATGCTTACTTACAAGACCTTAACCAACAATGCAGTTTTAAGAAAAATAAGTGTTAAGCTAAAAATAGATAAGTAAAAATTATAATTAAAGAGCAGCAGTAAAATAACAGTAGGGAGGCTATATACAGGGGGTACCAGTATAGAGTCAATGTGCGGGGGCACAGGTTAGTCGAGGTAATTGAGGTACCGTAATATGTACATGTGGGTAGAGGTAAAGTGACTATGCATAGATAATAAACAGAGAGTAGCAGCAGCGTAAAAAAGAGGGGGGGGACGATACAAATAATCCGGGTAGCTATTTGATTAGCTGTTCAGGAGTCTTATGGCTTGGGGGTAGAAACTGTTAAGAAGCCTTTTGGACCTAGACTTTGCGCTCCGGTACCTCTTGCCGTGCGGTATCAGAGAGAACAGTCCATGGGTGGCTGGAGTCTTTGGCAATTTTTAGGGCCTTCCTCTGACACCGCCTGGTATAGAGGTCCTGGATGGCAGGAAGCTTGGCCCCAGTGATGTACTGGGCCGTACACACTACCCTCTGTAGTGCCTTGCTGTCGGAGGCCGAGCAGTTGCCATACCAGGCGGTGATGCAACCAGTCAGGATGCTCTCGATGGTGCAGCTGTATAACTTTGAGGATCTGAGGACCCATGCCCAAAATATTTTCAGTCTCCTGAGGCTTTGTCGTTCCGTCTTCACAACTGTCTTGGTGTGTTTGGACCATGATAGTTTGTTGGTGATGTGGACACCAAGGAACTTGTAGCTCTCAACCTGCACTTCATGGCTACAGACGTGAGTGCTACAGGTCGGTAGTCATTTAGGCAGGTTACTTTAGTGTTCTTGGGCACAGGGAATATGGTGGCCTGCTTGAAACATGTTGGCATTACAGACTCAGTCAGGGACAGGTTTAAAATGTCAGTGAAGACACTTGCCAGTTGGTCAGCGCATGCTCGGAGTACTTGGTAATCCGTCTGGCCCTGCGGCCTTGTGAATGTTGACCTGTTTAAAAGGTCTTACTCATGTCGGCTACGGAGAGTGTGATCACACAGTCGTCCGGAAAAGCTGATGCTCTCATGCATGCTTCAGTGTTGCTTGCCTCGAAGCGAGCATAGAAGTAATTTAGCTTGTCTGGTAGGCTTGTGTCACTGGGCAATTAGAAATCAGTTCAGTGATAATGGAGAGAGAGAGAGAGAGAGAGAGAGAGAGAGAGAGAGAGAGAGAGTAGGGAAGTTATTAACTTGCAGCAGAGCGTGAAATAAGAAAAGACAACAAGAAAAGAGATAGAGAGAGAAAACAAGAAGATGGAGAGAGAACAGAGAGTTAAGATAGAGAGAGACAAAGAGAGGAGACAAAGGCGTAGAGAGGGAGGAGAGATAAGAAAGAAAGAAAGAAAGAAAGAAAGAAAGAAAGAAAGAAAGAAAGAAAGAAAGAAAGAAAGAAAGAAAGAAAGAAAGAAAGAAAGAAAGAAAGAAAGAAAGAAAGACAAACAAACAAACAAAAGAATAGCTAAAAAAAGGAGCAAACATTTCTCACTTTTCTGCAAGATTACAGAAATAAAGTGTTGTGGGTGTGTGTGTGTGTTTTCCCCAATCGCAGGTAGGTAGTCTGAGTGTGTGATGACAAATTCCCTAACACCAGCACAAAATGTGCACCGTCAGGCGATCGAGGCTCCGGCACCTTTTGATTTTTTATTTAGTAAGGGCTTTTCACAGAGGAGAAAAACATGGTAGGTTAATTTACTTCTCCCCAGCTAACAGGGTGAGAGTGTGTACTGTATGTGTGTATGTGTGTGTATGTACGGAGACAGATAAAGTTCAAGTGCATCAAATGTTATTTCCCCCTCCGATACTTCCAAGGTCAGCACAAAAATACCCCGATAATAAATATATACTGTACCTTTAAGAAACACACATACACCCTCAACCAGTGTGTGTGTGTCTGTGTGTGTGTACTCAGCACCTAGATATGTGAATCCTTAGGGATTTCATCATCATCATCATCATCATCATGGATAACGTGAGGGAGGAAGAGATAGTGGTAGAAAAAGACAACGAGAACAAAAGAGAGAAGAAGAACTAAAACAGCATACCAATGATATTATCCAGGAAGAGCGGGAGAGTGTCTACTATATGGTCATACCATCTCCATCTCTCTTGTCTTCTCATGATAGGAAATATATTCTGAAACTAAAAGAGATGCCTTCTCTACCTCCTCCTAAAAAGCAAATTATTGTAAATTCAGGAGGAAGAGAATAGGAAAGTAACCTGGCCTTTGATAAAACACTCATCCCCTTCCAGTGAAGGCTGAAAGAGAGAGAGAGAGAGAGAGAGAGGGGAGAGAGAGGCAGAGAGAAAGTGAGAGAGAGAGAGGACAAGACTCCAGCCCACTTGTTGGCAGAGATCTCCTAGCTCTGTAGCGCTCCGAGAGAAAAGCAACAGTGTGTTAGTGTGTGTGTTTGCGTGTGTGCGCGTGGAATCGATTGACGCAGGCACAGAGAGCGTGAAAACAACCTCTCTCTCTCTCTCTCTCTCTTTCAGCCTCCACTGGAAGGGGATGAGTGTTTCAAGCCCTCATTACAAATATTTTATCAAAGGCCAGGTTACTTTCCTATTCTCTTCCTCCTGAATTTACAATCATTTGCTTTTTAGGAGGAGGTAGAGAAGGCATCTCTTTAATTTCAGAATATATTTCCCATCATGAGAAGACAAGAGAGATGGAGATGGTATGACCGTATTGTAAACACTCTCTCTATCCAGGAGGTGAAAACCCTGGGAAACAGTTGATTCTCCTTGTTTTAGAGCAGGGATATGGAGTGTGTGTTGTAGTGTGGTACGGTCTGTGTTTTGAGTGTGTGCGAGTGGAGAATTGGGGTGGGGTGTGTGTGTGTTTTAGGGTGTGTGTATAAGAATGAACTGTTGATTCTCAGAGAAGAGACACACCATCATCACCCACAGAGATGGAGTGTGTGTTGGTGTGTGTGTGTGTGTGTTTTAGTGTGTATACAAGGGGTTATATTTGGGGTGTGGCGTTCCCTCTCTCCCGTTCTTCCTTCCTTCCCTCGTGTTTTTAAAGGTGTTATAATACAGTAGTGAACTCATCACCACGCTGCAGTTGAAAACTGCGGCAAAGTTGGCGCAGAAAGATGATGCAACCCTGAGACAACCCTGAGTCTCCTCTTACAGAGCCCAGCACTCGAATACATTACCCTTCTCAATAATCACGCTATAATAAAACTTTGTTACAGTGGTGTGTGTGTGTTACGGTGTGTGTGTGTGTGTGTGTATGCTAAGTTGTGTGTATGTGATACAGGGTGAGTGTGTGTTACGGTGGTGTGTGTGTGTGTATGCTAAGTTGTGTGTGTGTGTGTTACGGTGGTGTGTGTGTGTGTATGCTAAGTTGTGTGTGTGTGTGTTACGGTGGTGTGTGTGTGTTACGGTGTGTGTGTGTTTAGTGTGTGTAGTGTCCTCTTACTCGAGCATAGCCCTCATTTTACTCTAAACAAAAATAAATATCACGTTATGCAGTACCGGCCCCCAGGGGTCAAATATGAGAACTCACTACGACCATACTGGTCAGAGAAGGATCGCTGTTGGTTTCTGTGAGGTTTAACTATAAGAAATGGATATCTACCATAGTGGATATCTAACACAGTAGACATCTAACACAATGGATATCTAACATAGTGGATATAGTAGATATCTACGATAGTGGATATCTACCATAGTGGATATAGTAGATACTGTATCTGATACAGTGGATATCTGACACAGTGGATATCTGACACAGTGGATATCTGACACAGTGGATATCGAACACAGTGGATATCTGACACAGTGGATATCTGACACAGTGGATATCTGACACAGTGGATATCTGACACAGTGGATATCTGACACAGTGGATATCTGAGTGGATAGGCGTAACTTCATCTGCCAATTGTCTTAATCAGTATTTACATAACTCCTATACAGAAAGGACGTTGTGAACTCTGCAAAAGTCCCAATGTAAACAGACCCTACCATCTCTCTCTCACACGGACACAAACACACGCACGCACACACATTGTTCCCTGAGCGCCCAGTGGCTATGGTGCAAAAGCGTCCACCACAGCAGTGTGTGTGATTATACAGTAGTTCCTGTTTACGCCATATTTCATCATCATTACTGAAGGAAAAAAACTCTCCTCTATTGATCTGATGCTGCTTCTAATCTCTCTCTCCTCTCTCTCTCTCTCCCATGATCCCTCCCTCTCCTCCTACTCCCTCTCTCTCTATTTCCTCTCTCTCTCTCTCTCCTCCCTCGATCCCTCTCCTCTCTCTCCCTTTCTTCTCCCTCGATCCCTCTCCTCTCTCTCCCCTCCCTCTCTTCCTGCTCCCTCTCTCGCCATTTCCTCTCACTCCCTCTTTCATTTTCTCTCCCCCTCTCGCTCTCTCTCTCTCTATTAACAGCTTTCAAGTTTTCCTCAGCGTATCATATAGACCAGTTTCAAACACATCCCAGTGGTAAACAAGATCATGACTAGTACACACATAAACACCCCAAGAAAACAAACACAAACACATAGCCTAGTCCAAAAAAAAACACCCAGGAATGCAAAACACACTCATCCATAAAGTGAAGCCTAAACACGACAGATGGATAATGATTACCATGAGAGTGTGTTTGCTCAGAACCACCTGCCACATTACTCATGTAGAGACACCTTTGAGTACTTACCCTGTGTCTCATCAACTACATCCCCTGTCCTACATCTCTCTCTCTTGCAGTGTGTGTGTCTGATGGGCGGATTTGATCTCTCTCTCTCTCTCTCTCTCTCTCTCTCTCTCTCTCTCTCTCTCTCTCTCTCTCTCTCTCTCTCTCTCTCTCTCTCTCTCTCTCTCTCTCTCTCTCTCTCTCTCTCTCTCTCTCTCTCTCTCTCTCTCTCTCTCTCTCTCTCTCTCTCTCTCTCTCTCTCTCTCTCTCTTCAATGCAATATACTTTATTGACTTGGCAAGTAAAATTACTTACATTGTCAAAGTATAGATATAACAAAAATGGTTGGACCAACACCAATAATAATAATAGTAGTAGTGGAAATGGGATTACCATTAACAGCAACTACAACAACAATATTATCTCTCTTTCTCTCTCTCTCTCAACATCTCTCTCATTAAGAACACCTTCCTAATACTGAGTTGCACACCCTTTTGCCCTCAGAACAGCCTCAATTCGTCGGGGTTATGGACTCTACAAGATGTCGAAAGCGTTCCATAGGGATGCTGGCCCATGTTGACTCCAATGCTTCCCACAGTTGTGTCAAGTTGGCTGGATGTCCTTTGGGTGGTGGACCACTCTTGATACACACGGCAAACTGTTGAGCATGAAAAACCCAGCAGCGTTGCATTTCTTGACACAAACCAGTGCGCCTGGCACCTACTTCCATACCCATTTCAAGGGCACTTAAATATTTTGTCTTGCCCATTCACCCTCTGAATGGCACACTTACACAATCTATGCCTCAATTGTCTCAAGGCTTTACAATCCTTCTTTAACCTGTCTCCTCCCCTTCATCTACACTGATTGAAGTGGATTTAACAAGTGACATCAATAAGGGATCATAGCTTTCACCTGGATTCACCTGGTCAGTCTATGTCATGGAATGTTTTGTACACTCAGTGTCTGTTAGGGAGAGAGAGAAGGAAAAAGTATACAGAGAAAACAGAGAGAACACAGAGAGAGAGAGAGAGAGAGAGAGAGAGAGAGAGAGAGAGAGAGAGAGAGAGAGCATGTAAACAAACAACTCCAGCGGACTGCAAGGGTTGACATAAAATAACTTAAACACCTTCCACCCACCCACCCACACCTTCCACCCACACCAACCACTTAGTTTCTTTGAATGTGTTTCTGCTCTTACAGTAGCACATACACACAGGGGCTACTCTGCATTTCTCAGTGTCTCGCAGACACACACACACACACACACACACACAGCTAAATGCTCTGTGGTAAGTAACAAGTGAAAACACCATCTGTCAAGTCAGAGAGTGTTTTCTTCGCCTCAGCATTTTCTCTGGAATGCCTTGAAGACAAAACACTCCTTGTTCTCACTCTCTCTCATTCTTTTCCTCCTTTCTTCGTCTCTCACTCCATTCTCTCTGCTCCGCCACAATCAGCAAAGTTGTGTGTGTGTGTGTGTGTGTGTGTGTGTGCGCGCGAGAAAAGTTGCTAACATAAGCATCGGTCAGCATTAAATGACTTGTGAACAACACCAGAGGGATGAGAAATGCAATGGCTAGCACTGATTAAGTTGATACCGTACCGTGTGTGTGTGTGTATGTTTGCTAAGAAGCGTCAACCTTGGGGTGGGGGCGCTTGTTTCTCAAACACTAACAAAACTATTTCATTATCATCATCGTTACATGGTGCTTGCTTACTTTAAGCTATGGATTTATATAGGTAAAGCTTGTTCAGGAATCTGAATTGACCATCGATGAGGTGACAATTGGCGATTTTCAGTTCACCTTTAGCTGAATTTCGACCAATCATGTAAAAACGCCGCATATAACATATGCATTATAAAGCTAGATTTATTTGAATCAACAGTCGCTTTAAAAATATATATATAATTTTAAACCATGTAGTCTAATATATTTTCACACCACTGCAATGGTGTAGCAATATTCAGACACAACAAGCATTCCTCTCCCCTCCTCGCGCTAGACCTTTGTCCGCCCGCCGGTGCCATGTTGCCATGGCTCCCTCGCTCCGTGCCTATACTCAGCTCGCGCAACCGTCGAGCGAGAAACACAACGTTGTGATGAATCAGCAAGCATGTCTTCCGCAATTGCTGTTACTACCATGGACTGTATGTGACTGTCGCGCGAAATAAACCGAAATAAACGGTTTAGAAAGTATAGTTCCCTAAATATTAATTAAGTGCAAATGATTTGACACAAATTAAAGGAAAGGTTGAGGCTAGACGTTTTAAACTGTAACCCCGATGTCCGCCGACACCAAAAAACAAACAAATGTCATACAATTAGCCATGCATCTGTCTCGTTCACTCTTGACACAAACATACCTTCTTGGCAATATTAAACAAAGGCACACACAATTATAGACATCAAGATAACTAGAAAGTGACGTCGAGTTTACACTATCATCATTATGCAACGTTAACAACTGTTATGAACCTTACCTCTGAAATAGCAACAGACAGACACACGCTGACCGCGCTCGCGGTTGTTGCGTCCTTATCCAGAGCGGCCCGTTTTTCCGCTCCGGTTGCTTCCGTTTCAGCACCCGAACACTCGGACAGTTCTGCTCTGAATCTCTCCAGACACCTAACCTATAATCACGTTTTCTAGACAGTTCCAACTCGGCTACACACCTAGAATACACGATATACCCTCCTCCTCTAGCTAGGCTACTCTATGTAAACCGATTTACGATGTCTGATTTCTGAAAACCAGGGGGGGGGGGATTCCCAATCCCCCCGTAGCTCTCGATATGAACAATCTATCTCGCAATTAAGTTATCAAAAACATTCCCAACCATCGCACATGGTATTCTCTCTGCGCTGTAGCGCGATGCTATAGCCTAGCCTATGTATGACAAGCAAGCCCTTTCTTTGTCTACTTTAGCTTAGAAAGCCCCCACTCAGTCTGGTTGACATGGCTTGTGCATGTAGCCTATGGCTGGCTGGCTAACCAACTAATCGTGATGAATCAGCAGCACACAGCAGGCAGGGGGAGAGAGAGAGAGAGAACTGCACAGCACGGTGAGGCTAGCCCTTTAAAAACGGAGTGTCTAGCGCTCCAACGGCATGATGTCGCTGCGGAGGCAGCCAGCAGCACACACACAAACTGGCGGGCGTAGAGAAGAGCAGAGCGCGTGCCCACTCAGCAAAACAGGGGCTTCGGTTGAGTGACAACACGCTCTCGCACTCACTACTGAATAACGTTATATATTTCTGTGTTTAAAGGAATATGAGGGCTAGGCCGGAGTCAGAGGACACTTCACACACATCTCAACACACACACAGTGAATCAGTGACAAAGAGTTAGAGTGGACTCACCAAAACGGAAAAATAATTGTCCACCACCCCCACAACAAGACAGGTCCGATATTTCAACTAGGGCCGTCCAAATGCCAAACAGAATTTGTTTAGGAAATATTTTTGTCACGTTTGCTTTCCTCTTGTTGATCCCTATCCTAACCTCTCCTCCTCTCGCGCTTGCCTTCAGTTTAGAGGAGCGAGACGTCAGATGATGTTTGGTCACATGGTTTCATTCATTAACGATCTATGCAACTTGCAAGAAAATAATTTAAAGGGACTGTAGAAGAGGTCCTTCTGTACTTTTAGATTATTGAGATACACCCTCAAACTTCACAGTAGGCTACAGGTAGACAACGTTATTGAGGGTGCATCTCAATAATCTAAAGCACACTTTAAACTCTTTCCACAGATGGCTGAGTGTCTGCGGGTTTTCGCTCCTCCCTTGTACTTGATTGATGACTTAAAGTAATTAATTAGTAAAGAACTCCCCTCACCTGGTTGTCTAGGTCTTAAATGAAAGGAAAAACTAAAACCAGCAGACACTTGGCTCTCCGTGGAATGAGTTGGACACCCCTGGTCTTAAGTACTGCATCTTTCTCTCCTTGTCTTCTTTCATCTGCAGTGGACAGAACAAAACTGGGCCAGAGGAGAGGAGGAAAGGGGGAGAGGAGATGAGGAAAGGGGGAGAGGAGACGAGAGGAGATGAGGAAAGGGGGAGAGAGAGGAGATGAGGGGGAGAATAGACGAGAGGAGGGGGAGAGGAGATGAGGAAAGGGGGGAGAGGAGAAGAGGAAAGGGGGAGAGAGAGGAGACGAGAGGATGGGGAGAGGAGACGAGAGGAGGGGGAGAGGAGATGAGATGAGGAAAGGGGGAGAGAGAGGAGACGAGAGGAGGGGGAGAGGAGACGAGAGGAGGGGGAGAGGAGACGAGATGAGGAGAGGAGGAGAGAGAGAAGACGAGAGGAGGGGGAGAGGAGACGAGATGAGGAGGGGGAGAGGAGACGAGATGAGGAGGGGGAGAGGAGACGAGATGAGGAGGGGGAGAGGAGACGAGATGAGGAGAGGGGGGGAAAGGGGGAGAGGATGAAAGTAGGCCACTTTAAATGATCAAGATCCACCCATAATGGTTAGATCTGTACATAACTATAGTTCTGTCTAGTCTAGGACTAGGTCCAGTTGACAAGACGCCTAAAATAACAGTTTGAAGGAATGTCTCCCAAAATGGCACCCTATTCCCTTTATAGTGCACTACTTTTAGCCACAGCCCCATGGGCCCTGGTCAAACGTATTGCACTATAAAGGGAATGGGGTGCCATTTGGGACACAGAGCGTGTCAGAACCACAAAGAGAAGCCCAGAGTGCTGACTCACAGTGTGGCTGTACCATCCTCTTCTCCTTTCTTTCTCCCGTTCTGTCTGTTTGATCCGTCAGCTGCATCTAGAGATACAATATCATCTCTGAGATCATAGTTCTCTCTCTCTCTCTCTCTCTCACACACACACAGGTCAGAGAGTAGACGGTCTGATCTGTCTTGATGGATGAACAATGAATGAGGTCTGGCTATAGGTCTGAATGAGGTCTGGCTATAGGTCTGAATGAGGTCTGGCTATAGGTCTGAATGAGGACTGGCTATAGGTCTGAATGAGGACTGGCTATAGGTCTGAATGAGGTCTGGCTATAGGTCTGAATGAGGACTGGCTATAGGTCTGAATGAGGACTGGCTATAGGTCTGAATGAGGACTGGCTATAGGTCTGAATGAGGACTGGCTATAGGTCTGAATGAGGACTGGCTATAGGTCTGAATGAGGTCTGGCTATAGGTCTGAATGAGGACTGGCTATAGGTCTGAATGAGGTCTGGCTATAGGTCTGAATGAGGTCTGGCTATAGGTCTGAATGAGGACTGGCTATAGGTCTGAATGAGGTCTGGCTATAGGTCTGAATGAGGTCTGGCTATAGCCTAGGACAGGGCTCTCCAACCCTGTTCCTGGAGAGCTACCGTCCTGTAGGATTTTGCTCCAACCCTAATCTAGCGCATCAGATTCTAATTATTAGCTGGTTGATAAGCTGCATCAGGTTAGTTACAACTGGGGTTGGAGTGAAAACCTACAGGAGGGTATCTCTCCAGGAACAGGATTGGAGAGTCCAGGCCTAGAACCAGTAAAAAAGACAGGGGTGCATTCCTCCTGTTCAAAGGCCTTTGGAATGACACACACACTTTGTGGGAGGATTAACCGCTATTGAACTCTCCTCTCCCGACGACACTGTGTGTGTGTGTGTGTGTGTTACTTAGAGTCAAATGGAATCCTCTTGAGGAGCAGGACTTATCTCAACGACACCGGAGGAGAATAACCTTTCAGAATAAAAGAGGGATTAGTGAAACACTTCAGCGTCTACAGTACTAACCCTTCCTCCTGAAAACCCACTGCACACAAATAAACAGAGGTTGCGTCCCAAATGCCACACTATTCCTTTGATAGTGCATTGCTTTTGACCAGGGCTCTGGTCTAAATTAGTGCACTATATAGGGAATAGGGAGGCATTTGGGACGCAGGCAGAGCCACTGGGGCCGGGAGCGTGGAGGGATGCGGGAGACACAGTTTTAATCAAGGCCTTTTAAATTGTTTTTTACACACACACACTTTAATCAAATGCCACTTTTTAACCGGAATCTAGCTAAGGTAATCCTATAGGCTGCAGGCGGTTAGTATTGTTCAACTGTGATTGGGGAAAATGTTCATCTAGACTGCCGCTTGTCTCTACAGTTTTCTTGCATATTGCTATTATCTTCTACACCTGGTGCCTTGTAAAGTAGGTAGTCTATTCAAACTCCAGACTTTACAATGGATATACAGGCAAACAATTGGCCTGTGCCCTGTATTATTGTTGAAGGCAATATAAAAGTTATTGTAGAAGTAAATTAACTTGGATGACTTTCTTTTAGTTTGACTTTAAAGTTTGAGTATAGAGGAGAGACCTAAGGCCAGAATTATTCATTTTAAAACAAAGTACATTTTACCCCTTTTTTCTCCCCAATTTCATGATATCCAATTGGTAGTTACAGTCTTGTCCCATTGCTGCAACTCCAGTACGGACTCGGGAGAGGTGAAGGTCGAGAGCCATGCGTCCTCCGAAACACGACCACGCCAAGCCGCACTGCTTCTTGACACACTGCTCGCTTAACCCGGAAGCCAACCGAACCAATGTGTCGGAGGAAACACTGTACAACTAGCGACCGAAGTCAGTGTACATGCGCCTGGCCCGCCACAGGGAGTCGCTAGAGCGCGATGGGACAAGGACATCCCGGCCGGCTAAGCCCCCCCCCCTCCCAAATGTAGATTAGTAGTAGATGTTGGGTAATCCCAAGAGCCAATCTGTGTGTGCGCATTGGCACCCCATTTCCTAGTGCACTACTTTTGGCCAGCCCTATGGGCCCTGGTGAAAAGTAGCGCACTATATAAGGAATACAATGCCATTTCCAACCTTGACTTGAACCTCTCCTGGACCTGAGATGTCACTCACCTCCTTCATATTGCAGACAGTGGTGTTCTAAAACCGGCGGCTCGTTTCCTCCCACACCAAACAATCAGAATCCGTATCTATGGCAGCGAGGGAAAAACTGTCTGCATCCCGACTCCCAAATGGCACCCCATTCCCTATATATAGTAGACAAACATTTGACCAGGGCCCATAGAGCACTATGTAGGGAATAGGGTGCCATTTGGTACGTAGCAACTCTTTACAAAAGTCTATTTGTGTCGGTGGGGGCACGGGGGTGGAAACCCTACCCCGTTCAGTATGTGACGATGACGGGCGATGACATCTGTAGAACCGTACTTTTCAAGGCAACAGTCCTCTACTGTGACTCCATATGCTGAGGTGAAATAACTGAACAGCTGGAGCTGGGCTGCATCCCAATACTCTATGGTAGGTAGCTTCCTCAACTCGCCTCCTTTCACTACCATAACTAAATATACAATTTAGGCCAGAGCATTTGGTAATTGACCATATACATTTTTCCTAATCAGCACCAAAACATACAAATGAATAGTTACATATTAAAGTGTATGATGATGATAATGGATATAAAGTAGGTATATTAGCACTTTAAGGTTAAATATCATGTTCCCTTTTAGAGAGACACATCATAACATGGTAGCTTCTTCACTGAAGGATGAGTCTTATTCACTTAACAGACACACAGAATGTCTGCAGACGATCAGATTGTTCCATCATGTTGCTGCGGTTACTGAGATGTTGAATACTTCTCCAGGTATGGTTTAGTTCTGGTAATCTAAGCAGATGCCAGATGAACCCACATATGATAATGATTTAGGTTTGTGTTTTCAGATCCATGGTTTTCTTCCAGAGACAGAGCTAATCTGACATGGAACAATACAAATAGAAACTTGAGGAAGAAGCAGTTGAGCTGTCCGAAAGCTTGCATTGACCTTGTACCTGACCCTGTGTGAGACAAACCCTTCCTGAGTCAAAAGGTCACACCATGTAAACAATGGAACTGCCTTGACGTGGCGACCAATATTGTCACACAGAGAGAGGTTTAGATGGTGACCAGGGCCTGAAAATAACGTTTTGGCATGCCAGCCAGTGTGACTCATGGATTGAAAAATTCACCAGTCACCCAGACTTTTTACCAGCACTTGTCTGGTGGCTAGTGTTTATTTTCTGTCTTGATTGTGACCACAACAGACAGACAATAAAATATATAAAAAAACAAAAACAACTAAAATTATCAAAACAATTGTTGTTCAGTCAGTCCATAAAATATCACTGTAGGCCAAAAACAAAGAAAAAACTAAAATGACAAGAAAATGGCAACAAACAAAATAAAAAAAGGTTTTCATAGCATGATCTGGCTTCATATAAAATACATTGTAGCGATCTGCATTGTACACTTACTGTGCGTCCCAAATGTTAGCCTGTTGCCTTTATAGTGCACTACTTTTGACCCCTATGGGGGGAATAGGGTGCAATATGGGATGCATCCTTATAAATGGCTTGCCTGGCTACCCAAACTCCTTGCTCCGGCCAAACTTTACGCCACGCCCACGGACGTTAGTTTCTTCTCGGCAATGAGTCTGGCTGAGTACCTTCACGACGATTTCTAGAACGGAAAAATATTCTAACCATTCTGATTAGTCCCAGAAACCAATGGCAAACGTGAGTAAAGCGGCGTTTTGAAAATTCGTCATTGGCTTTGATTGGTTAGAGATGATCCAGTCACTGATTACTTTTGTACAACACCCCTCATTTTGACGTCACCACAAACGACTTCAACGATGGCAGTCTCAGACTGAAGTGTGTAGCGAACAGAGCAGTTTGAGTCATCAGGCAAAAAGAAATGATCGCCTCATCACTGAAGCCATCTGTTGCCTGCTGTAGCTCCAGGGGCAACATTAAAGAAACTCTCAGAAAGAAATGCATTGCATAGAACAGATATGATTCCTCTGTCATGTAGAATAAGGAATCATCTCAGCTCTATGCATTACATTTCTATCTTAAATATTCACTGATGTTTTAGGTGTTGTGTGTGTGTCTCCATCTCAGTTGTTCTTCTTGACAGGTCCTGGTGGGTTTCTCCTGAGGCTGAGTCCTGGCTTGCCGTTGACCCCTGACCCCTGGCTGACCCCAGGCTGCTGCAGGACCTTGTCCAGGGTGGTCTTCTTAATGGCTGCCGGGGAGATACGCTCCTGGTCCGCTAGGAACTGCAGCTCCCTGAGGGGGTGGGGGGGAGAAGGGGGTAAGTCAGCGTGTGTGCCTATGGCTTCAGGCGTGTGTGTCTCTCTCTCTCTCCCCTCACCGTGTCCTGATACATGAAGCCTCCACGGCGTTGATGAGCAGACTGCGGAAGCCGCCACTCTCCATGACGTGCAGGGCGTGAATGGTGGCTCCCCCGGGGGAACACACATTGTCCTTCAGCTGGCCAGGGTGCAGCTCAGAGTCCAACAACATCTTAGCTGCTCCCTGGGGGGAGTCACCATCAGTCAACCACAAAACCATTAGGGGCATCATATTGACTCCTTTTAGATTTTACAATTAAAAAGGGAGCTGGGGGGATACAGATAGTAAGCTCAGACTTTTCGGGGCTAGCACCGGAAACACGGTGCCAAAATAGCCAGTGTGAATCTGGGTCAAGAACATCGCCTAGAATGCTCACTGTCCAATCACAAAAGCTGCACAGTCACTTAATTTCCACATGCTAGTGATGCCTGTAATGTGTTCTGCACGTTAGTTTGATAAGTACTATTTCCTCCTTCCATCTGAGAACAAAAACAAAATACTTTCATCCCTGCAAAAACATTGGTTGCTATGCCTAACAAAAATGGTTGCTATATAGCAGGCTGGCTAAGTCTTCTTCCTCAGCCAACTAAGCTAAAAACTCTACAGCTGGAAGGGCAGCAAACGCTCCATTTCGTCTGTTTTCATAGCTTTTCTATTTACATTTAATTGGATATATCCATCATAATAATATTATTGCATTATTTCGCCTGGATCAGAAAAGTTGATGTATTTTTCGTGCACAGCATTCTCTATTCTCGAATTTCAAAAGTGAAACATTGTTTCCAAGGTCAGACAGGCAGACAGCAGGGTTAATACAAACCATCACTGCTGGAAATCAAATGCTAGGCTAGAAGCAATGGAAAATAATGTGTTAATAAATGTCTTATTGCGACATTGGTCGCGAGTCAGAGATATAATATAAGTTGCATGTTGTGTTTGTCCATTAGCCCTGGGCTTTGGAACACAAGTGTGAATCCTTAGCCAAGGGCTAAGCCTGGGGCTAAGAACAATGCAGTGTGAAAATGTCTTACATTTGTTCTATACAGGCAACAAAGTGAAATGTCCTACATTCTACTCCTGTTGCTCTGATTTACTGTTAGTGCTCTGGTCTGTCTGGTGTAATGATGTGTTACTGTTAGTGCTCTGGTCTGTCTGGTTTAATGATGTGTTACTGTTAGTGCTCTGGTCTGTCTGGTTTAATGATGTGTTACTGTTAGTGCTCTGGTCTGTCTGGTTTAATTATGTGTTACTGTTAGTGCTCTGGTCTGTCTGGTGTAATGATGAGTTACTGTTAGTGCTCTGGTCTGTCTGGTGTAATGATGTGTTACTGTTAGTGCTCTGGTCTGTCTGGTGTAATGATGTGTTACTGTTAGTGCTCTGGTCTGTCTGGTGTAATGATGTGTTACTGTTAGTGCTCTGGTCTGTCTGGTTTAATGATGAGTTACTGTTAGTGCTCTGGTCTGTCTGGTGTAATGATGTGTTACTGTTAGTGCTCTGGTCTGTCTGGTGTAATGATGTGTTACTGTTAGTGCTCTGGTCTGTCTGGTGTAATGATGTGTTACTGTTAGTGCTCTGGTCTGTCTGGTTTAATGATGTGTTACTGTTAGTGCTCTGGTCTGTCTGGTTTAATTATGTGTTACTGTTAGTGCTCTGGTCTGTCTGGTTTAATGATGTGTTACTGTTAGTGCTCTGGTCTGTCTGGTTTAATGATGTGTTACTGTTAGTGCTCTGGTCTGTCTGGTTTAATGATGTGTTACTGTTAGTGCTCTGTCTGGTTTAATGATGTGTTACTGTTAGTGCTCTGGTCTGTCTGGTTTAATGATGTGTTACTGTTAGTGCTCTGGTCTGTCTGGTTTAATGATGTGTTACTGTTAGTGCTCTGGTCTGTCTGGTGTAATGATGTGTTACTGTTAGTGCTCTGGTCTGTCTGGTTTAATGATGTGTTACTGTTAGTGCTCTGGTCTGTCTGGTGTAATGATGTGTTACTGTTAGTGCTCTGGTCTGTCTGGTGTAATGATGTGTTACTGTTAGTGCTCTGGTCTGTCTGGTGTAATGATGAGTTACTGTTAGTGCTCTGGTCTGTCTGGTGTAATGATGTGTTACTGTTAGGGCTCTGGTCTGTCTGGTGTAATGATGTGTTACTGTTAGGGCAGTACTGAGCAGTTAGGCCTGTGCTGTAATGATATGTTACAGTGTGATGCTGTGACGTTACCGACCAGTAGTGCCTGAGCTCCCAGTCTGACCGCTAGTCTCCTGGGTAGACCCATCTTCACCCCTCCGTCAGCTAGAGCATCCAGAGCTGTGAACGCCTATCACACACACACACACACACACACACCTTCAGGCCATAAGTCACTGAATCAGTGAGGTAAACACATTGTGAGTGGGTGCTTAGTGATAATTGGACTGAATTCCTGAGAAAAATACATTATGTTTTTGCAGCTCTCCACGTGAATTAAACAAAAATATTTATATAAAAAAAGTTTGTAGTTAACGTCCCTTATTTAAAAATCAATGGCACTTGTTGCCATGTTGACTTCTCTCCCACCCACATTGTTAGAGAGTCTAGCATGCAGTTTCCCCCTTAGGCACTGACCCAAGGTCAGTTTACTGTGGATCCGTCCCAAATGCATATATAGTGCACTACTTAGGAAATAGGGTGTCAATTGGGACGCACTATAAACCTCATAGTCGAGATGAGGATAGGAGTACTATAAACTGATCCAAGATCTGTACTTAGGGGGCAAGTTCTACCTGGAGAGCAGTGTGTAATGTGTATGGAGGAAGGTCAACAGTGACTCACATAGGCATGGCCACGCCCTCTACCCCTCTCTGATACGTCAAAAGTGAGTCTCGTAGACGGGGTCAGGCCCCTGTACCTCTCCCTGATAGGTCAACAGTGACTCACGTAGGCGGGGCCACTGCCGCTGAGGCCGGTTACGGCATCGATAAGGTCCTCCTCCACCTCTGTACAGAACCCAACACTGGCCATCAGCTGCTCCAACAACTTACCATCCTCCACCTGCGAGAGAGAGATAGGGGGTTGGGGGAGAGGAGAGAGATGGGGTTGGGGGAGAGAGAGAGATAGGGGGTTGGGGGGAGGAGAGAGATGATGGGGGGAGATAGGGGGTTGGGGGAGAGGAGAGAGATGATGGGGGGAGAAAGAGGGGGGTTGGGGGAGAGGAGAGAGATGATGGGGGGAGAGAAAGAGGGGGTTGGGGGAGAGGAGAGAGATGATGGGGGGGGAGAGAAAGAGGGGGTTGGGGGAGAGGAGAGAGATGATGGGGGGAGAAAGAGGGGGTTGGGGGAGAGGAGAGAGATGATGGGGAGGGGGGAGAGAAAGAGGGGGTTGGGGGAGAGGAGAGAGATGATGGGGGGGGAGAGAAAGAGAGCGGTATTTACTGCACACTGTAGAAAAACTTTTTCGCAATGGAAACGGGTTCAGCCGGTTTTCTTCTGTTTGGTGCCTAATGAATGTGTGTACCTCAGCGTGTGTGTGTGTGTACCTCAGCGTGTGTATGTGTGTGTGTGTGTGTACCTCAGCGTGTGTGTGTGTGTACCTCAGCGTGTGTGTGTGTGTGTACCTCAGCGTGTGTGTGTGTGTGTACCTCAGCGTGTGTGTGTGTGTGTACCTCAGCGTGTGTGTGTGTGTGTACCTCAGCGTGTGTGTGTGTACCTCAGCATGTGTGTGTGTGTACCTCAGCGTGTGTGTGTGTGTACCTCAGCGTGTGTGTGTGTGTACCTCAGCGTGTGTGTGTGTGTGTGTACCTCAGCGTGTGTGTGTGTACCTCAGTGTGTGTGTGTGTGTACCTCAGTGTGTGTGTGTGTGTGTGTGTACCTCAGCGTGTGTGTGTGTACCTCAGCGTGTGTTCCTGTAGCGTAGACTGTAGCTCCCTCTCTCACCACAACGGGGGTGTTGGTCATACACCTCATCACCTTGGGGAACGGACGGTACTGAAGCAGCTTCTGGAGGGGGGAGAGGAGAGAGACGGGGTAGTGAAGGAGAGAGAGGAAAAGAGAGAAACAAATACTTGTAAGATTTGTCAAGATCAATTATTTGACAAGAGAACATGTGTGAGTGGATGGGGGGGTGAGGGGGTCAGACAGAGGAGGATAAGGTACAGGAGGAGGTACAGGAAGGAGACTTCTAAATGGAGGAGGAGACGGGGCTCTGTTATGTAAATAACAACAAAAGGTGAGGAGGAGTGTCATAGAAAGAGAATGAGAAGAATCCTTGGGTCCTGGCAGCAATGATGTTTACCAGACACCTGGTCCATTCACCATTCTTTTTGTTCTTCAATATTGGGCCAGTTACCGAAAGGTTGCTAGTTCAAATCCCAGAGCCAACAAGGTGAAAAATCGGTCGGTATGCCCTTAATCCTAATTTGCTCCAGGGGCACCGTACTACTATGGCTGACCCTGTAAAACAACTCATTACTGCACCTACTTATGTGACAATAGAACATTTTATTACGTTTTTCTCTGACATCAAGGACAGAACTACATAGGTAGTGCCTAACAAGCCTCTTTTTCAATTGATCCATGGACTCTACCAGACCGGTCCAGGACAGGTTCTGACCTTCTGTGTGTGTGTGTGTGTTGAGTGCATCCCTGCGTGTGTGTGTGTGTGTGTGTCCTTTCTGACCTTCTGTGTGTGTGTGTGTGTGTTTTTCTGACCTTCTCTATAGAGCTGATGGTGACTCCTGCAGCGCAGGACACTATGAGGTGTCTGTCCTCTATGTCTGGTCCGATCTCATCCAGCACAAAGGGGATGATGTGGGGTTTGACTGCCAGGAACAGGACATCACTCTTGTTCACCACCTCCTTGTTACTGGTGGTGAGGATAGCACCCATTTTCTAGAGAAGGAGGGAGAGAGAGGGGGGAGGGAGGAAGAGACAGAAAGATGGGAAGAGAGAGAGAGAGAGAGAGAGGGGAGGAAGAGACAAAGATGGGAAGAGAGAGAGAGAGAGAGAGAGAGGAGGAAGAGACAGAAAGATGGGAAGAGAGAGGGAGAAACAGGTTAAGAGTGAAGATGCAAGTCCTTCTAGGATCTGTACACACACACAATGCAGAGCCCTCATACAAACGTTGAAGAGTCACCTACCTATACACTCAGACACAGACAGACAGCCTCCTGGCCATGTAAACACCTCCACACCTTCCAGGCCATGTAAACACCTCCACACCTTCCAGGCCATGTAAACACCTCCACACCTTCCAGGCCATGTAAACACCTCCACACCTTCCAGGCCATGTAAACACCTCCACACCTTCCAGGCCATGTAAACACCTCCACACCTTCCAGGCCATGTAAACACCTCCACACCTTCCAGGCCATGTAAACACCTCCACACCTTCCAGGCCATGTAAACACCTCCACACCTTCCAGGCCATGTAAACACCTCCACACCTTCCAGGCCATGTAAACACCTCCACACCTTCCAGGCCATGTAAACACATCCACACCTTCCAGGCCATGTAAACACATCCACACCTTCCAGGCCATGTAAACACATCCACACCATGTAAACACATCCACACCTTCCAGGCCATGTAAACACATCCACACCTTCCAGGCCATGTAAACACATCCACACCTTCCAGGCCATGTAAACACCTCCACACCTTCCAGGCCATGTAAACACCTCCACACCTTCCAGGCCATGTAAACACATCCACACCTTCCAGGCCATGTAAACACATCCACACCTTCCAGGCCATGTAAACACCTCCACACCTTCCAGGCCATGTAAACACATCCACACCTTCCAGGCCATGTAAACACCTCCACACCTTCCAGGCCATGTAAACACATCCACACCTTCCAGGCCATGTAAACACATCCACACAGACACAGACACACACAGAGAACAAACACACATCCCTGCCTCTTACCCTCAGGCCAGCAACAGTAGGCAGATCAGTATCTGGAGAACTGGCTATGATTCTCTGAGTAGCTATTACACCTGGGGGAGAGAGAGATAGAAAGAGAGAAGGGGGGTGAGAGGGTTAACGAGAGAGAGAGAGAGAGAGAGAGAGAGAGAAGGATGGGGGACAGAAAGGGTTAAAGAGAGAAAGCGAGAGAGATAGAGGTAAGGTTAATGCACACAACAAAGATTTGAGTCACTGGAACTAAAACTGATAACAGCTACCGTTTGTTGACAGTTAGTCTTTTGACATTTCAGGGCCCAGTCTTGTGTACACGAGCAGCCAGAGTGACCCGCCCTGGCCGGCCAGATAAAAAAAAGTGGGTCACGGCCCCCGGTTGGCGGTTTCTTACCCGCAGCTGTGAACCCTTTCACCAGCGCATGAGCCAGCTGGCCCGCTCCGATGAATCCTACGCTCATTTTTCTGGTGATGTGGCTTGTCTTGTCCTGCAAAGCACAGATCAGTTAGCACAAAAACTTTAGCTAACCAGTTGGTCCCATGTTTCATAAGCTGAAATAAAAGATCCCAGAAATGTTCCATATGCACAAAAAGCTTATTTCTCTCAAATGTTGTGCACAAATTTGTTTACATCCCTCTTAGTAAGCATTTCTCCTTTTTCAAAATATTCCATTCCATGGTATGGGCATAAATTACGGACAACGAACACAATTGCATTTTATCGACGGCAATTTTAATGCACAGAAATACCATGACGAGATACTGAAGCCCATTTCTTTTAAGGTATCTGTGACCAACAGATCCATATCTATATTCCCAGTCATGTGAAATCCATAGATTAGGGCCTAATTAATTTATTTCATTTGACTGATTTCCTCATATTAACTAACTCAGTAAAATATTTTTAAATTATTGTATGTTGAGTTTTTATTTTTGTTCAGCTGGGAATATTTAGCATAACATTTAGTTAGGTAGGCATCTTGCATGATCTCGTTTGAGGTTCAAGACATTGATCAATACATCAATCAATACATTGTAATGCATAACTAGCTAGCTATAACCAGATACTTTTACACTTACTGTAGCTGTTTATCTAATCATGATTCGTTCTTGCAGCAGCAAATATAGCTAGCAGTACTTGTAGCATTTGCAATGGCTATTTACAGTAGTGGTGCACTACTATTTTGGTCTATGATGCTTTCCCACTAGCTGGCTTGTTTGACTGAGCCACAAATTAATTAATGAACAACAGGACATACATTGCTTAAATTGTTCTTTGCAAAATAGGTACTCTTACCTTCTGTAAGATTTCCAAACCCTTTGGCCGCTGGACAGACACACCGGTGCAGTTACCGTTATTTCACCGGTTTTAGAATGAAATAAAACACCACTTCTGTGTCAACGTGGCTTCCAATCTCCATTTGTTCCGGGTAGCCGGCATGACGCGCATAAGAATGGACCAATGAATGGAGACTCCTGACCAATCCGCGTAAAGATTACGCGCGTTGATTCACTTATGGGCGGAGTTTGTGGACCCCGTGCCCAATTGCATCATTTTTCATAATAATAAGTAGGTGGAGACCAAATATAGGTCAAGTTCAATGCCATATGTACATTGTAGAAGTAGGTTATGTTTATTTTGTGCCAACATGTCAACCTCTTGACTTCCAGTGCCACCATATATAACCTATAGAGAGTGTGGGACTGAATGAAATCAGTTGAAAGAGCTGTTGAGAAGAGGGCTATGAATGTACTATGAATGTGTTATAAATTAATAAAGTATGTTATGGTAAAGTCATTCAATGAGTTGGGGCCACCCTCTACTTAATTTATCCTTCATCTGCATTGATCTGAAAACATGGATAGTAGGTGAAAGCAATATGGTAGATGGCATGCCTACAAGGCAGGCCTATTTGGCCTTTACCTATCCAGTCCTTCCACATGGGTGCCGTGCAGATTAAAGAACGGGGAAAGAAAGCTTTGTTAGACTACTGAGACGCACATAGATGGAAGCTACATCTGTAGGACCATATATAGGGCGCAAAAAGGAACTAACACATTCCGTGCATAACAGACTCCAACCCCAACCCAACCCTGTCACCTGAGCTACCCCCAGCAACCTCCCCCCACTCCCCCTCAACCCAGGTCAACAGCTTGATGACCCCCGAGAACATATTTCCCATAGTGCATACATTCAGACCATCTGTGGCTCTCAACTAGCCTGGTTTCCGTTCTCTGTTCAGCTATTACATTCCACTCTTTGTACCACAGGAGTGGCAAGGAGGTACCAGCCTAAAAAGACTGGTACCCAGACTAGATCTAGACTCCTGACGGAGTGGATTATCCAGGAATCTAAGAGATGCAGAATTCCCTGCCTGCCAGACATTCTCAGAATGCTGGACATGCCGAAGTTCCATGAAGGTGACTCAGTTCACCGGAATCATAGGACAGGAAAGTCTGGAAAATCTCAAAAAGTCTCAAAAAGCCAAATATTACCAATCAAATTAACAAAATAATATTAGCATATTTTCTGTCTGATCTGCTCTGCTCCCAAGACAACTCATCTGGCATTAATATGAGAAGAGCCAGACATATCTGTCTATCGTCAGAGTCAGCTCCGTTCAATTTCAGCTCTTTCGCATTTGATGCAAAAAATTATAATCAGTGATGAAAATTAAAAAAAAGCGACTAAGACTTCTGTCTGAGGGGTCTCACTAGGGGCCCTATACATCTATATGGGGTGCATCCCAAATGCCACCCTATTGTTCCCTCCCTTTGTAGTGCACTGCTTTTGATCAGGGCCCATAGGGATAGGGTGCCATTTGGGACGTAGCCATGTATTCATATGACAGGAGATAGAATCTGTTTCTTGTCAGAGCTAAGCTCTATTCTATTAAATCAATTTCAATTAAAAAAATTCAGTGATCAAACTGTAGAAAAAATTCATAACATTTAGTTTTGTGAGACCTAACTAGACACAGAGGGCCTTGTATTTAAATAAAAAGTTTAGGTAAAAATCGAAGTTTTCCTAATAATTGACAGAATTGCAAATCAAGAATCACACAGCTGCCATTCACTAGTGAGCCAGTAGAATATTAATAGTGATTTGTAATTGGTCGTCTCAGAAGCTTTCGCTTCCTGGATCCCCAGATACTTGCTGTCTGTCTGGGTAATTTGACGACGACCCTTAAAATTAGATGCAGACTCAACCACTGTCTGTCCCCACTTTAATGAGCGCAATATCCCCCTGTCTGTCTGAATACATTCATTAACGGTATTCTGTCTTTCTTGTGTTCATTCTAAAATGACTCCAAAGTCCCTTGTAGATACAAACTGTGCTTCCATTGTTCCTAGTCCAGTGTGTTTGGGGTTCCAGATACCTGCAGGTCGCCTTTTAAAAGACCACATTCTGTTTTGCACTGTGCTGAACTGAACTATGGAGGAGCCCTGGGTTCAAGTAGTATTTCAAATCTATGCTCTAGCCTGCCTGGAGTGCCAGATAGGTGGGGTTTACAGTGTTGGAAACTATTCTATTCGTCCATTAAACCAGGCGAGCTCAATCAAGCACAGATAAAGTATTTGAAATTATTTCAAATAGTAATGAACCCAGGCTTCGGCCGGAGTGAGAAAAGAAGAATGCCTTGCAGTGGAATAGCGTTCATACCAGCAGCAGCTATATATACACATCAGAATGCACGGCCCGGGGGGTTCCGTTCCAACTACCCCAGCTGTTACCCTCTCTGTCAGCTGGACAGGAAGAGAATGACGTCAGCTACACCCTAGATGGTAGAGGTTCCCCTTAGGTACAGCGACCATATGAATCGACCGTCTCAGAGTAGGAGTGCTGATCTAGGATCAGTTTAGCCTTTTAGATCATAATAATTTAGATACCATGGACAAGGGGGACCTGATCCTAGATCAACACTCAATGCCCATTCCCAAATCAACCACTGAAATCAGGTCTGAAACCTGCGGCCCGGGGCCATTTTGAAGCCCGCCACCTGATTTATTGCGGTCCCACTGGTGGTGTCAATACTAGCCTCTCTCTTTCAGAGTATTTTAATATATTTGATGGTGAGGAAATAGGAATATTTTACGGAGCCAAGAAGAGATGGTAGCTGGCAGAAAGAACATCTGTGGCTAAATTAATGGTTCGAAATCACTCAATGTTAGAATAAAAAAAACATAGGTGTTTTTTTCCTTCCACCTAATCTTGAAAAGTGTCTGAATGGAAAACGTATTGATTTGTCTCTCTCTCTCTCTCTCTCTCTCTCCCTGCTCTCTCTCTTCTCTCGCTCTCTCACAAGTAAATTTAACACTGACTGCCTTTGCACTATCTATTCCCCTGTGTGAGTACTGAGGCGTGACAACACTCATTTGCTCTTTTTCTGAAAAAGAAATCCCCAGAGATTTATTAAAAATACCACAGACTGCCTGAATCAGTTTCGGTTTGCAGAGAGGAGAGGGGGCATCTAGGCGAAGCGTGGACCCCACACACACACACACACACACTGCTTGTCGGGTGTAGAGATATGCATGCATAGCTAATAACACAGGCAGACAATTTCTCTCCAGGGCGCTCATCTGTCTCTCTCTTGCAGACGGAGGAGCACAGAATGGAGAGAGAGAGATGAAGGAGGGAGGAGAGGGGGAGGACAGGGGAGAAAAGGGCAGGAGGGGGCACAAGCCACAAGATGTTCTGTGAAATGTAAATTTCTCAGTCCGACTATCGTTCCTGTTCCACCGTAGGGCTCTCTCTCTCCCTGCACAGTGAAATTACAAATGGTGGCTGCCGGATTTAAAACTACAACACAAAAGAGAGCGACAGCCAACAGGTTGTGTAATACTTGTCATTCAGAGCACAGCCATGTTAGAAAGGTCTTGTGCAATCTGGGATCCTTGGGACATCCCTACCCCATTAAAGTTGACATTTAAAATGGTTAAGGTAAGGGTTAAGGTTAAGGTTAGGGTAGGGTTAGGATTAGGGTTTAGGGTAGGGACGTCCCAAGGATTTCTGATAGCACTGACCATGTTAGAAAGGCCTTGGGTTCGTCAGGTGTCCCTTTTATGTTTTTAACCATAGATTTCCACTATGTGCAACAAAGGTGCTGAGGCTTTAGCAGACAAACACAGTCTTGTAGCACACAGAGGGCAGATCCGGGTTTGGAACGGCGGTTGGTCACACATTGATACAGGCCTAATAATAATCCCACAACCGATCACCACGCAGTGCTGAGTGACTGACAGTTAGGACAGTGAGTGACATCATCAATGTGGGCCCAGGGGCCGTGACAGATTTGTCATGACAACGAGCCAGCCTGCGTCCCAAATGTTACCCTATTCCCTATATAGTGCACTACTTTTGAACAGGCCATGGTCAAAAGTAGTGCACTAAATAGGGAATAGGGTGCCATTTAGTCTGCAGCCCCAGTATGAATATAGTCTCTATAGTCCCTCTGGCAGGAGAGGCAGGAACCTCATGATGGTTATGATAGACCTGTCCACACAGATCACTGTCGCAGTGTGTGTGTGTCTGTGTCTGATGGGCTGATTTGATCTCTATGGACTGTTAACCTAAGTCCCCCCAACCTCCCACCCACCCTCCCTCACCTCATCCCCTCCCCCCCTCACCTCACCCCCCCTCAACACACCCCCCCTCTCTTCATCCCCCCCCCTCTCTCTCTCTCTCTCTCTCTCTCATTCTCTTTCTCCCTCATCCTTATCTCCCTCTGTCCCGTCATCCATCTGTCTGTTGTTCGCTAGCAGCAGGAGGTGAACAGGAGAATGCCCAGAGAGAGAGCCGAGTGAAGCACCAGCGGAGGAGAGGGAGAAGTGGGGGGAGAGGAGAGAGGGGCGAGAGGGAGAAGAGACGGAAAAATGATTATCGGTACCACAGAGTCAGCACTGTTTGAGGCTGTTATCACACACACACAGACACAAAGACACACACACACACACACACCTCATCACGTCTACTACTGTACAATACAAGATATCTACAAAGTCTTAGAGTGATGGTATCAATCCCAAATTATGTAACTTTATTTATAGCTGCAAAATCAACACAAAGTTGTATAACATAAGGTTTAAAATCTCCCCAAAATCCTGGATTTTCCATGTTAATCCATTTGTCATTTACTCAATTTACAAACCGTGACAATATAACTTCTTAATAGCACTCACTTTAAGACACAAACAAACAAAAAAACAGACAGTATTCCGACACAACACAACGGAACTGCGAACTGGGTTCTGAAATCGTCATGGAGATGGTCGGTAGGGTGTTTATGGGATTGGTAACTTCCTGTTGTCCCTGACAACGGGACTAAGACACCCTGAGCTTGGATTAGATACCGCAGAAGAGGAGGATGAGACACAGTTAGCTGAGGAGAGAAGAGGAGGAAGAAAGGAGAGGAGAGGAGGAAGAGGAGGAGAGGAAAACGAGAGATTGGAAGAGATGATTGGGGAGAGGAAGAGATGATGATAAAAGAAAGGAAGTGGAGGTAAGAACGGAAGATAAGGATGAGAGAGTAAAAGATGAGAAAGAAGAGATTACGAATAAGATAGAGGTGGGAGGAGAGCAGAAGAAAAGAGAGAGAGAGAGAGAGAGAGAGAGAGAGAGAGAGAGAGAGAGAGAGAGAGAGGGTGGGGGACTCAATGTAAATGTGCAGACCCCAGTGAGACTGTGCTGAGCTGGTCAGATTCCTTGCTGTGCCTCTACTTCTGGTTCTGCTGACAGAGAAGCCCCAACCAGCTGGCTGCTACAGATGCCACACTCTCCCCTCACACCCCCCATTGAGAGAGAGGGGTGCTGGGGGTAGAGGAGCAGGGGAGGTGGGTGGTGCTGGGGAAAGGGAGAGTGGGGTGTGTGCTGGGGGCTCGAGGAGGAAAGAGAGTGGAGGGTGTGGGGGATTAGGGGTTGGAAAGTAGGGCTACTCTCTCCCCTCTTCCACCCCAGAGAGAGTGGTGGTAGTCTGGGGTGGAGGGGCATGGAGTTGGGGAGGGGCCAGGATAATAGGGATTTAGCTAGAGATGCCAATGATGTGGTCTGGTAGGGTGTGGCAGGCTAGTCATCCATCCCCCCATCATATCTAGAGTGGTGTGAGAGGGGTCAGTTACTGCGGTACAGTATCACCCGAATGGGGTGTGGTAGCAGGGTTAGCTGGCTGTTATGTGCATAAAGACTGAATAATAATATTGGTTGTGAGATCGTCTGGCAGCTATAAGCCCTTGATTAAAAGAGGGTGACAGATTCATACAAGTAGGCGATATACACTCAATCAACAGCCTTAATGGCCATGTACTCTTATAATCTCCACCGGCACAGCCAGAAGAGGACTGGCCACCCCTCAGAGCCTGGTTCCTCTCTAGGTTCCTTCCTAGGTTCCTGCCTTCTAGGGAGTTTTTCCTAGCCATCGTGCTTCTACATCTGCATTGCTTGCAGTTTTGGGTTTTAGGCTGGGTTTCTGCTGATGTAAAAAGGGCTCTATAAATACATTTGATTGATTGTTTGATGAATAGTCAAGTCGGTCATGTTAGCTGTCATTGAGTCCCTTCCTCTCTGACTCAATAGTTAGCTACAGTATACCTACTCATCCTATTCTACTCCTCACCAGTGGTTGGTGGTGGAAGACAAAGCATATTGTCTTTGTGTGAATGTTCACCTCAGGGTGTACAATAAAGTTTTATCCCATTCCATTCTGTTCTACACCCGTGGTTGCTGGGTTACGAAGCGTATCCGTTGTGAGTACACCAGGTCGGCGACGTACAGCGCCAGGTTGATGAAGCTAAACACCGCCACGACAACCTTACTATCCCATGGACACCGGCCCCGCGGGCATGACGACGGTCGCTCTGGCGACCCGTACTTCCTGTCGAAGCAGAACACAGGCCAGACGACGGAGGCACTGAGGTAGAGAAGAACCGCCAGGAGTGTGTAAACAACAACAAACCGGTCGAACGGTAACTTCAAACACCCTGTGCGACCGGACACGGTCAATATAACCACGACGGTTGTCATGGCAAAGCAGACGGCATAGACAACCACGCAGTAAATTGTAGCAACGTGACGAGAATACTCGCTCCCGTTCGCCAGAGCTCCGAAGATAATGCACGCCACGAAGCCCTGGACGACCTTGAGGAGGCCGGAGACGGTTGCCATGTAGCCCACGACCCGGCCCGGTTTGGCCCGGGAGAGGATCACCTCGGCGCCGTAGGCCAGGGAGCCAGTGATGGAGCAGACAGTGACGGCGACGCGGAAGTTCCGGACCTCACAGCCAGCGTAGGGGCACTCTGCTCTGACAAAGTAGACCGGGTACACAACCGAGGCTGTCACATACCTGGTGGAAGAGGAAGAGGAAGAGGAGAGGATAAGGAGATGTCATGTTTAGTGATGTCATGTTAGTGGTGTCACGGTTAGTCAGTGATGTCATGACGTTTCAGACTTGTTTGTCTCATTTTGATGATGTTATGATGATTACGGTGATGTGATGTCATACGTACATGAGGGTCGCCAGGGCGGCGAATGCCACCGTCAGGTTATCCCAGGAGACGGGCAGACAGGCATGGAGACGGGTGGCGTCCAGGAAGAACACCACCGTCGTCATGCCAAAGCACGCACACCACACCGCCATGCAGAACACGCCGTACGACCCGCCGCTGTAGCCCGCACTGTGGCTCACCATGGCGACCACCGAGCAGCCCAGGGCCAGCTGGGAGAGGCGGGCAGCGCCAAGCGAGGAGAAGACCGCCGCCTTGTTGAGGTACTGACCCCCCTGAGGGTTCATAGTCAGGAGTCAGGGTTCAGAGGTCAGGGTTCAGAGGTCAAAGGGTTAGAGGTCAGAGGTGAGAGTTTGTGGGGTAAGGGGGGGGGGTGTCTGTCCTCTACTGGAGTAGGATGAAGTGGAAAACGTGACAACACAAAGCAAGTCTTGAATGTATCGACTCATGAACCAGGTGTGCTTGTGCATGGGTGGTTGCTTCTCGCTCCGCTGTCTCTGCCGGGACACTAGGGACTGTGTGACTCACGGTATGTCACAAAGAAAACATGTCAAAATGCAGCCGTCCCTTGTCGGCCTCGTGGGTGAAACTCTCTCTCTGGATCACACGTGTTTAGAAGAGCTTTGACTGATCCACTGTGCATACACATCAAATTGGCACACTCTTGTGTAGTCAGAATATCTTCTTGAGTCCATATATTTCTTGTGTCCTTACATATATATTTATTCCGTCCTCTGATATATTTCTTGAGTACTTGAAAACTGGACGTCCATAAAATCCAGTATTTACATCCAACTGCTGAATTCAAAAGAGCCGGCCCACCTTTTCCTCTTTTGAAGATACTTTTAGCCTCTGTCACAGCTTTTCTTCTCTTGGACGGTACAGTACAGTATCAGTTCTCATCTGTGAGTTAGCTTTGAGTTATCATAATTTTGTCATAATCCGGAATATAATCCCAGTATGTAATATCATGTAATAATCCAATATAATCCGGTCCAGTCACCTTGTCTGTCTTCCGATGGTCAAGCTTGAAGTCCTCAGGTCCACGACCACGCTTTGTGGGTGTCTGTCTGTTGCAGTACACACTCTCACTGACACCACCAAGACATGTGGCCCAAAAGCCACCTCTCTCTCTCTCTCTCTCTCTCTCTCTCTCTCTCTCTCTCTCTCTCTCTCTCTCTCTCTCTCTCTCTCTCTCTCTCTCTCTCTCTCTCTCTCTCTCTCTCTCTCTCTCTCTCTCTCTCTCTCTCTCTCTCTCTCTGAGGAGACATGGAGGTGGTCAGTCAGTCAGTCAGACAGTGAAAGTTATTTAAATGCAAGGGTTGGGCCGATGGATGTGTGTGTGAGGGGTAAAGCACGCAGACACGTTCCAGACTCTAAGGAATGGAGAGAGATGACCAAGCTGACTATAAATAGAGACACATTCTACAAAGACATGAGGAGAGAGAGAGAGAAACAGGTCACATGAACTTTATAGAATATTGTAGGTTACTTTCAACAAGTTGACATTTGGCTTTTTATTAGTAGGTAGTCTAATGACTGAAGTTGACATTTGGCTTTTTATTAGTAGGTAGTCTAATGACTGATCCCCAGCTTGAAATCGGCCTATTCATTATTACTATTCATTATTACTATTCATTATTACTATTCATTATTACTATTAATTCCCCAGCCTCGCCACTTCCACTGTCACCTGACCAGAGGGGTTGGGTTAAAGTTGTTGTACAACTGACTAGGTATCCCCCTTTCCCTTTACCTTGTTCATTGTGATAGAAGAGAGCATGCGCTCTCTAACCTGGTATAACAACCTAGCCTGACGACTCACACTAAATTCTTCCACTGCTCTGTCGTTCGCTACAGAAGAAACACACGTCCGTGGGCATGGCGTAGTGCTTGGCCGGAGCAAGGAGTCTGCGTAGCCAAGGAACTAACAAGCAGCATGGACCAGGATATTGAGCCCTGTGTAAGAACTAGGAAGGCAGAAAACCAGTGAACCTTGAATGACATATCCTCTCATTCACTGGTAAATACTGCCATCTAGAAGGGATCAGTCTAACTGCAGTCACATTGTAGTAACGGCCCAAATGGAACCATATTGCCTCCTATATAGTGCACTACTTTTGACCAGAGCCCTATGAAACCCTGTGACCGTCTGTCACCAGAGCCAAGGAGGTTTCTACTGAGTGACCCCATCGTGACAACAGCTCTTCAATCTCATGCTAGAGAAGGTGTGTGTGTGTGTGTGTGTGTGTATGTGTGTGTCGGAGAAGGTGTTGAGGCTGGAGTAGTTTGGACAGTGGAATGGGGTTTCCTTTGGAAAAACCTCACCCCTTTAACCCCTAGTAGACTGACTGACTAGCCCAGTAGACTACCCCTCCTTCAGAAACAACAGGTCCAAAATGGTTAGTTGTTATTCATCTCTTGCCAATGAAGGTGTTTGAAGCTGAACCAAAGTGGACATTAATAGGGGGTTTCCTACCTGCGTGCCAATAGAGGTGTCTGAGTCTAAACTAAACCAGACAGTGGAAAGGTCCTACCTGGGGCCTGTTCATTAGACACCAAACAGAAGAAAATGGACTGAAACAAGGAGGGACTTCCTGGACTTGCCCAATAAGACATTCATTTGAGTTAATCGGTTGAAGCGCATTTAAAAACATGGTCCGTTGCCCTAATGAACTAGACCCTCTTACCTGGGTGCCCAATACAGGTGTTTGACGTAGAAGCAGGCCAGACAGGAAGGGTTTCCTCGCAGGGGTTTCCTCCAGGAACTCACAGCAGCAGGTTCTATACCTGGAACATACCATAACAGGGTTGTATTCACTAGGAAACAAATGGTCCGAAACAGGGAGAAGAAACACTTGTTTTCATTTTCTGTTGTAAAATGACTTGCTACAGTGTGCTCTAATGAATGTGACCAAGGATCCTACCTGTACCGAACGCCAACTCAGGTGTTTGAGGTTAATCCAAACTGGACAGGAGAGCTCGGAAAGAAACCCTCTGAAATACCCCCAATCATCCTACTTAAAAAACACTCCTCCCACCTGAATACCACTCGCCCTCCACAGCAGGTGTGTACAGACTGCAGACCTCCAACCCCTGCGCCTCCTCCTTCTCTCCTCCACAACTCTCACCCTTCCTCCCCCATCAAAGACTGAGAGCAGTTGGAAGTAATTACGACTCCTTGGGGTGTGTGTGTGTGTGAAAGAGAGAGAGCATGAGTGTACCATACCAGAATGTCTAGATCAAAGCCCCAGTCACCATGAGTCCAGGTAGGAACCTGAAAAACACAGGTACAGACACACACACACACTGATGCTACCACAGTGGGCCATTAAAGCTATTGTGTCAATAAAGTTTATTCAAACAAACAACCGGACGTCACATCACAATGGCGGCCAGCACAACAGTGACAGTTCTGACTCCCAATGGAAGAAGACAAACCGTAAAAATATCGCCAAACACACCTTTGCTACAGGTAGGTAGTAATAAAGATGATTTCCTGCTCTCCCAGTCTGCGTTGAAAGGAACTTTCCTCCTTTTCTAGGTTATGAAAACGAGAGTGATCTTTCCATGTCGGCTGAACAATGACTGTTCAGTTTAGCCTGCTCGTTTCTCTCTCTGCGACTGCACAAAGTAAGTTGCTTCACTAGCTAACTTGTTTAGCTGATAGATAACCAATACTTTGTCTTTAGGTCCTCGAAGACGTCTGCAAGAAACAGGGATTTAATCCTGACGACCACGGTCTAAAGTGAGTTGAGAGCTTTGTTGTTAGCCTAGCTAGCTAACTTGGTCGCTAGACGACGTGCTAGCTCTGTGAACTGAAAGACTAGCTAGAGATCCTCTTTATTACAACATTTGCCGTGAACGTTTTGTAGTGGTACCCAAATCATCAAACTGAACTATGATGAAGCTGTGATTGAGAGAGTGGAGGGGGAGTGATGGCTAGTTGTGTGCGCGCTCTGTCCATGCCCTTTATGTACGGGGCTCCGAACACTGCCCTTTCACTAAAGCCTCGCGCATCCATCCATTCATGCATTCCTTTGACAGATTTCAGAGGAACGTTCTGGACCTGTCGCTCCAGTGGAGGTTTGCCAGCGTGCCAAACAATGCCAAGCTGGAGGTGGTGCCCAGCACCCGGAAACAGACAGGGACCGACAGCCAGGTGGGTGAAACAACTAACGTGTGGCGTGCAGTATGACTATGTCCAGTTAACAACATCCACTTTACTACTTCTGCTTCATTATGGTCATAACAACATGACTGCTGCATTTGATTTACTGTTCCATATTATCCCTTTGGATGTCAGACTGAGTACCTCTCTCTCTCACTCTACCCCGCTCTCTTTATATTCCTCTCTCTCTGTCGCCCCTTCTTCTTCGATGAGGTTTAACAGCGGTTGGCATCCAATAAATGTTGCATTACCGCCACCTACTAGACTGGAGTACAACTCCCTTATACTTTGCTTGAAAAAACAAAAAACAAATACTCTACCGTCTAACACTACACTCAAAAAAAATAACTAATAATAATAACACCCCCCTACTCCACTATTTGAATCTATTTAGTCCTACCTCAGGCCAACAACCTGAACGGATGGGACACCACCACTTAACACACCCTGTAACTCTTCTGATGTCAAGTCTCGCACACCCAAATACCTCTCTGCAGCTGCCACCACAACCTCAATTTTCTGCGACTTACGTTCCATCCCTGTAGTACAGTTGATAACCGTTGCTATAAATGCTAAGTATCCCTCTGTACTGGTACATATCTACTACTCACACGACTCCTCTCAGGATCCCTCCCCTTTGACCCATCTTCCTCTACTTTCTTCACTGCCTCAGCATATGGCAACTTCTGCACTACTTTAACCCTGGAAACCTCAACCTGCCTGTCTGTCACTGAACATTTCTGATCCCCAGCCACATGGGCACCCCTACAATTAACACATGCAACTACTTTCCCCAATGCTACACATTCCTTTGTCTCATGCCCTTCTGTACACTTCTCACACACATAGGAACCTCCCTCCTACACACTGCTGCCCATAAGCTTGACACCTGTAACAACGTATTGTATTCGGCACAAAAGCTCATACAGGATAACTTATGTATCCTAACATCACTTTGTCGGGCAAAGACTCAACATCAAAACTCAAAAGAACAGACAATGACTCCGTATTCCAAGTATACGTCTCCTTATGATAATACTGCACTTCTCCTGACATACATCTTGTTCTTGCCTTCTCAAGGGATGCCATTTAACCGGCTGTCACAATCTCCGTACAATAAGCACGAACCCATCGCCATTTTCAATCTCTCTCTCTCTCTCTACCCCTCTCTCTTTCTCTCTCTCTCTCTCTCTACCTCTTTCTCTCCCTCGTTCTGACTCACAGCTCTCATCGAACATAGTTCCCCTGTTTGTATTTTTACATATGTTTGTTGTTGTTAGAAACACGTTTTAGGCATCCTTTTTAACTCTGTCGGTGTCCTGGGGGAAACATGTTTTCCGTGTTCGCTAGTCACCACAGTGAGTGATAGGTATACAACTGGCTGGGTCTGATTGGTAAACAACGGGCCGGGTCTGGATTAAGTTAACACATGTCATCATCCATCTGGGATGACGTCTGCTGTTTCCACTGGGGTTCTGAGAAGAGGTCAGGTCCTTTCTTAATGACATCATCAATCTGCTACCTGACAGCACCCGTGTCATCAACATGTGCCAAGTGACACAACATACTAACAACATGCATGTCGAGGTCACGTTCCACACCATCATAGACAGTCAGACACCATAACATTGTGAAATTCAATTGGCCTTAATGGCCATGTACTCTTATAATCTCCTCCGGCACAGCCAGAAGAGGACTGGCCACCCCTCAGAGCCTGGTTCCTCTCTAGGTTTCTTCCTATGTTCCTGCCTTTCTAGGGAGTTTTTCCTAGCCACCGTGCTTCTACATCTGCATTGCTTGCTGTTTGGGGGTTTAGGCTGGGTTTCTGTAGAAGCACTTTGTGACATCTGCTGATGTAAAAAGGGCTTTATATATACATTTTATTGATTGATTGATGACATTGGCTGTTTGTTTATGTTACAATGCATTTAACAGCCGTGTGAGTGTGGCTGGGTTCATGTCTGATCATTCTCTCAAAATGGGTTTTGTGAAACAATGTGTTTATATGTAATATGTTGTTAAGACTGTGTGTGGGTTATTTACATGTTACAGAGTCTAGATGTGGCAGACTATGAAAGCATTCTTACTGTGGTAAACAGTAACACCGTGGCCGTGTGTGTCAGAGAGTACAGATAGAGTAGCATGGTGTTTGAAGCTGTGCCCGTGTTGTGCTATAAACTTTAAAGTATTTAGGATAAAAATCTCTGTGATCATGGGTGTAGTTCTCTGGATGACTTCTGGCTCTGTGTGTGTTCCCTAGATGAGTGTGTGTTCCCTAGATGAGTGTGTGCTCTCTAGAGGAGTGTGTGTGAGGTCTGTGTGTGTTCTATAACAGTGTGTTGTATTCTCTGTGTGTTCCCTAGATGAGTGTGTGCTCTCTAGAGGAGTGTGTGTGAGGTCTGTGTGTGTTCTGTTTTCTGTGTGTGTTCTATAACAGTGTGTTGTATTCTCTGTGTGTTCCTCAGGTGCGTATTGCCCTGCAGATGGAAGATGGTTCCAGACTCCAGGGTTCTTTCTCCAGCGGACAGACACTGTGGGAGCTGCTCACACACTTTCCCCAGACCAGGTAGGTAGGTGTGTTTGTCACTGATTGCCCAAGTACAGTATGTTTATTGGAGTGGTCTTTTGTGTGTGTGTGTGTGTGTGTGCGCGCACGTGTATTCCTCTCTCCAGTTTTGGCAGAGACCGGAGTGAGTGAGGTTTATTATAGTGCTGAACACTGCGATCAAAGAATCACAGACCAGGAGTGTGCCAAGTTACAACCACCTCTCCCCTCCTCTCCTCCTGCACTCTTTTCCTCCTCTCATCCCCCCTTCTTCTATCCCCTGTTTTCTTTCTCCTCTCCAACCCCTCTACTCTCTCCTCTCCAACCCCTCTACTCTCTCCTCTCCAACCCCTCTCCTCTCTGCTCTCTCCTCTCCAACCCCTCTACTCTCTTCTTTCTCCTCTCCAACCCCTCTACTCTCTGCTCTCTCCTCTCCAACCCCTCTACTCTCTTCTTTCTCCTCTCCAACCCCTCTACTCTCTGCTCTCTCCTCTCCAACCCCTCTACTCTCTTCTTTCTCCTCTCCAACCCCTCTACTCTCTACTCTCTCCTCTCCAACCCCTCTCCTCTCTGCTCTCTCCTCTCTGCTCTCTCCTCTCCAACCCCTCTCCTCTCTGCTCTCTCCTCTCCAACCCCTCTACTCTCTTCTTTCTCCTCTCCAACCCCTCTACTCTCTACTCTCTCCTCTCCAACCTCTCTACTCTCTCCTCTCCAACCCCTCTCCTCTCTGCTCTCTCCTCTCCAACCCCTCTCCTCTCTGCTCTCTCCTCTCCAACCCCTCTCCTCTCTGCTCTCTCCTCTCCAACCCCTCTCCTCTCTGCTCTCTCCTCTCCAACCCCTCTACTCTCTACTCTCTCCTCTCCAACCCCTCTCCTCTCTGCTCTCTCCTCTACTGTCTACTATCTACTCTCTACTGTCTACTACTCTCGACTCGACTCTCGACTCGACTCGACTCGACTCGACTCTCGACTCGACTCGACTCGACTCTCGACTCGACTCTACTCTCGACTCTACTCTCGACTTGACTCTACTCTCGACTCGACTCTACTCTCGACTCGACTCTACTCTCGACTCGACTCTACTCTCGACTCTACTCTCGACTCGACTCTACTCTCTACTCTACTCTCGACTCTACTCTCTACTCTCGACTCTACTCTCGACTCTACTCTCTACTCTCGACTCTACTCTCGACTCTACTCTCTATTCTCGACTCTACTGTCTCCTCTCTACTATCTACTCTCTACTGTCTACTACTCTCGACTCTACTCTCGACTCTACTCTCGACTCTACTCTCGACTCGACTCTACTCTCGACTCGACTCTCGACTCGACTCTACTCTCGACTCGACTCTACTCTCGACTCGACTCTACTCTCGACTCTACTCTCGACTCGACTCTACTCTCTACTCTACTCTCGACTCTACTCTCTACTCTCGACTCTACTCTCGACTCTACTCTCTACTCTCGACTCTACTCTCGACTCTACTCTCGACTCTACTCTCCTCTCGACTCTACTCTCTACTCTCGACTCTACTCTCGACTCTACTCTCTACTCTCGACTCTACTGTCTCCTCTCTACTATCTACTCTCTACTGTCTACTACTCTCGACTCTACTCTCGACTCGACTCTCGACTCTACTCTCGACACTCGACTCTCGACTCTACTCTCGACTCTCGACTCTACTCTCTACTCTCGACTCTACTCTCGACTCTCGACTCTACTCTCTACTCTCGACTCTACTGTCTCCTCTCTACTATCTACTCTCTACTGTCTACTACTCTCGACTCTCGACTCTACTCTCGACTCTACTCTCGACTCTACTCTCGACTCGACTCTACTCGACACTCGACTCTCGACTCGACTCTCGACTCTACTGTCTCCTCTCTACTATCTACTCTCTACTGTCTACTACTCTCGACTCTCGACTCTACTCTCGACTCGACTCTACTCTCGACTCTACTCTCGACTCTACTCTCGACTCTACTCTCGACTCTACTCTCGACTCGACTCGACTCTACTCTCGACTCTACTCTCGACTCGACTCTCGACTCTACTCTCTACTCTCGACTCTACTCTCGTCTCTACTCTCGTCTCTACTCTCGACTCTACTCTCGACTCTACTCTCTACTCTCGACTCTACTGTCTCCTCTACTATCTACTCTCTACTGTCTACTACTCTCGACTCGACTCTACTCTCGACTCTACTCTCGACTCTACTCTCGACTCGACTCTACTCTCGACTCGACTCTACTCTCGACTCTACTCTCGACTCGACTCTCGACTCTACTCTCGACTCTACTCTACTCTCTACTCTCGACTCGACTCTCGACTCTACTCTCGACTCGACTCTCGACTCTCGACTCTTTACTCTCGACTATTTACTCTCGACTATTTACTCACGACTTTCCATATTGCCTTGAGTTTAGGAGCTCAATCTTTGCCAAGCTCATGGCACGCCCTTCACCCCCCTTCCTCACTAATCCCCAACCTGACCCACCCCCCTCCCTATCTTTCTTAGGGCCCTAATAAAATCAGCGTTGTGGAAGGGATCACGGAATCCAGACATTAAAACGGAATTCAACAATATTCAACATTTTATTGAATTTAGTAGGAAATCAACTAAATGTAATCAATTTAGTATAAAATTAATTAATTTGCCAAAGTTAATCATAAGACATGAACAAGATGCATCAGTGATTTCTATTTTCCTGCAACTTTCTGAAATTGAAAAGAAATGCCCCTGTGTGTGGGGTGTGTGTGGGTGGGTGTTGTGTGTGCGTCCGCGTGTGTGTGTCTATACTTTGTGTGGCCGTCAGCGACGATGCTAATGATAACCTTCTTCTGGTAGAGATGGAAAGGTTTTCCCCAAAACCTTCTCAATTAAATGTTAACTACAAAGTAGCCAATGCCAACCTGGCAGAATGATGTCATTAGATCATCAATCCAGTGTCCATTTGTTTAGCAAAACTCTCCAATCACATGAGCGCTACAGAACCATCACTAACCAAACATTTTTACATTGACATTTTAGTCATTTAGCAGACGCTCTTCCAGTTAGTGCATTCATCTTATGATAGCTAGGTGAGACAACCACATCCCAGTCATAGTAAGTACACTTCTCAATAGAGAAGCTATCCACAAAGTCAGAGCTAGAAAGAGGGAGGGGGGGGGGGTATTTTAGATACTCTTTGAAGAGGTAGGGTTTCAGGTGCTTTCAGGAAATGGGCAGGGACTCTGCTGCCATAGCTGGGAAGCTGGTTCCACCATTGGGGTGTCAGGACAGAGAAGAGCTTGGACTGGGCTGAGCGGGAGCTGCCCTCCCGTAGGGTTGGGGTGTAGCCTGAAGGTAGGGAGGGGCAGTTCCTCTTGCTGCTCCGTAGGCAATCTCCATGGTCGTGTAGTGGACTACGATCTCTTCCTGGTGCTCACTTGCATTAAAGGGTAACTTCACCCCCCAAAAAAAAAATATATATATTATTTTCCCAGGCCTTAAAAGTGGTCCCCTGAGGTGGTTTAAGCATTGTTGTGGACCGAACATCCAATGTAGTTGTTTTTGAAAGTGGAAACCTGAAATAAATGGGAAAAACGGAAACCTGGAAAAGCAAAACGGAGAAAACCGAATTTAGGAAAAAAAATTCCATTTTATAGGGCCCTACTATCTTTGAGACCAGCTGTCCGTCCGTCACCCCTTTCATCCTCTCTGTGATGACATCTTTGCCACGGAAGCTTCCAGAATGAATGTTAGCTCCAGGTCTGCTCAGGAATCTGGGAAAAATGCTAAGCGGAAAAAAACAAGCTAGGGAAAAGTTAATGTTGTGTTATGAGATGACCTGCAATAATACATTATGGTTCAGTGGTTTTTATGTAGACAAACACATGTACCACACACACATCTGTGACACACACCACCCCGTTGCTCACACGTTGACTCACTTACTACTTCACACCTAACAGCTGAGACCACCCAGGTGTTTATTCTGAGAATCACAGAATCCCTCTTGTTTTCTCTCATCCTCTGTCTCTCTCTTTTCTTCTCTACAGAGCGTCTGAGTTGTCTGAATCAGGATCCACTCCTGTCTGTGTTTACATGAGAGATGAGGTATGGTGTATCTCCCCCCTCTCTCTCTCATCTCTCTCTCTCTCTCTCATCTCTCTCTCTCTCTCTCATCTCTCTCTCTCTCCCCCCTTTCTCTCTCGCCCCTCTCCCCCTCTCTCTCTCCCCCTCTCCCCTCTCTCTCTCCCCCTCCCTCTCTCTCTTTCCCCCTCTCCCCCTTTCTCTCTCTCCCCCCTCCCCCTCTCTCTCACTCTCTCTCCCCCCTCCCCATCTCTCTCTCCCCCTCCCCTCTCTCTCCCCCTCCCCTCTCTCTCTCCCCTTTCTCTCTCCCCCTCCCCCTTTCTCTCTCTCTCCCCCCTCCCCCTTTCTCTCTCTTTCCACCCTTCCCCCCTTTCTTTCTCTCTCCCCCTCCCCCTTTCTCTCTCCTCCCTCCCCTCTCTCTCCTCCCTCTCCGCTCTCACTCTCTCTCCCCCTTTCTCTCCCTCCCCTCTCTGCCTCTCTCTCTCTCCCCCTCCCTTTCTCTCTCTTCCCTCCCTCTCTCCCCCTCTCTCCCCCCCTCCCCCTTTCTCTCTCTCTCTCTCTCCCTCTCTCCCCCCTCCCCCTCTCTCTCTCTCTCCCCCCCCCCATCTCTCCCACCCCCCTCTTTCTCTCTGTTGATCAACGTTTGATGATGACACTGACACGTGGGTGTGTGTTTAGGTGAGTGGAGAGGATGCTCTAAAGAAGGCCACTCTGAAGTCTCTGGGACTCACAGGAGGAAGTGCCATAGTCAGGTTGGTTCCTCGACAACATATCCTCAACATTTACAGCATACATTATAGCTATGAGCTATTACTTTTTTTGGTGTTTTATTAGGATCTCTATTAGCTGTTGCAAAAGCAGCAGCTGCTCTTCCTGGGGTCCACACAAAACATGAAACAACATGATGTAATACAGAACATTTAATAGACAAGAACTGCTCAAGGACAGAACTACATAAAACATTTTTTATTTAAAGGCACACGTAGCCTACATATCAATACATACACACAAACTATCTAGGTCAAATAGGGGAGAGGTGTTGCTTTATCTGTTTTTTTAAACCAGGTTTGCTGTTTATTTGAGCAATATGAGATGGAACAGAGTTCCATGCAATAATGGCTCTATATAATACTGTACGCTTTCTTGAATTTGTTCTGGATTTGGGGACTGTGAAAAGACCCCTGGTGGCATGTCTGGTGGGGTAAGTGTGTGTGTCAGAGTGGTGTGTAAGTTGACTATGCGCACAATTTGGGATTTTCAACACATTGTTTCTTATAAAAAGAAGAAGTGATGCAGTCAGTCTCTCCTCAAATCTTAGCCAAGAGAGACTGGCATGCATAGTATTTATATCAGCCCTCTGATTACAATGAAGAGCAAGATGTGCCGCTCTGTTTTGGGCCAGCTGCAGCTTAACTAGGTCTTTCCTTGCAGCACTCGACCACACGACTGGGCAATAATCAAGATAAGAGTAAACTAGAGTCTGCAGGACTTGCTTTTTGGAGTGCTGTGTCATAAAAGCAGAGCATCTCTTTATTACAGACAGACCTCTCCCCATCTTTACAACCATTGAATCTATATGTTTTGACCATGATAGTTTACAATCTAAGGTAACGCCAAGTAATTTAGTCTCCTCAACTTGTTCAACAGCCACACCATTCATTACCAGATTCAGCTGAGGTCTAGAACTTAGGGAATGATTTGTACCAAATACAATGCTCTTAGTTTTAGAGATGTTCAGGACCAGTTTATTAGTGGCCACCCATTCCAAAACAGACTGCAACTCTTTGTTAAAGGTTTCGGTGACTTCATTAGCTGTGGTTGCTCATGCGTATATGGTTGAATCATCAGCATACATGGACACACATGCTTTGTTTAATGCCAGTGGCAGGTCATTGGTAAAAATAGAAAAGAGTAGAGGGCCTAGAGAGCTGCCCTGTGGTACACCACACTTTACATGTTTGACATTAGAGAAGCTTCCATTAAAGACAACTCTTTGAGTTCTATTAGATAGATAGCTCTGAATCCACGATATGGCAGAGGTTGAAAAGCCATAACACGTACGTTTTTTTCAACAACAGGTTATGGTCAATAATATCAAAGGCTGCACTGAAATCTAACAGTACAGCTCCCACAATCTTCTTATTTCTTTCATCCAATCTTCAGTCATTTGTCAGTGCAGTGCATGTCGAGTGCCCTTCCCTATAAGCATGCTGAAAGTCTGTTGTTAATTTGTTTACAGAGAGATAGCATTGTCTTTGGTCAAACACAATTTTTTCCAACAGTTTGCTAAGAGCTGGCAGCAAGCTTATAGGTCTGCTGTTAAAACCAGTAAAGGCCGCTTTACCATTCTTGCGTAGCGGAATGACTTTGGCTTCCCTCCAGGCCTGAGGACAAAGACTTTCCTCTAGGCTCAGATTAAAGATATGACAGATAGGAGTGGCTATAGAGTCAGCTACCATCCTCAGTAGCATTCCATCTAAGTTGTCAATGCCAGGAGGTTTGTCATTATTGATCGAAAACAATAATTTTCCCACCTCTCCCACACGAACTTTACAAAATTCAAACTTGCAAGGCTTTTCTTTCTTTATTATTTTTTTATGCATGAATACGACGGCTCACTGTTCATTGTTGGCATTTCCTGCCTAAGTTTTCACACTTTGCCAATGAAGTAATCATTAAAATAATTGGCAACATCAAATGGTTTTGTGACGAATAATCCATCTGATTCGATGAAAGGTGGAGTTGAATTTCTCTTTCTGCCCATAATTTCATTTAAAGTACTCCAAAGTTTTTTTTACATCATTCTTTATATCATTGATCTTGGCTTCATAATACAGTTTTTTCTTCTTTTTGTTGAGTTTAGTCACATAATTTCTCAATTTGCAGTAAGTCAACCAGTCAGATGTGCAGCCAGACTTATTAGCCACTCCTTTTCCCCATCTCTTTCAACCACACAGTTGTTCAATTCCTCATCAATCCATGGAGCCTTAACAGTTCTAACAGTTAGTTTCTTAACAGGTGCATGTTTATCAATAATTGGAAGAAGCAATTCCATAAATTCATCAAGTGCATCGTCTGGATGCTCCTTATTAATCACATCAGACCAACATATATTTTTGACATCATCCATCTTTTGTATGATCTCTTCTACACTATTTTAGGCCCAGCTGTTGGAACTTTGGCTTTCCTGGATATAGCCACTATATTGTGATCACTGCACTGCCACTGATGGGGAACAGAAGGGTGGCTATGGTGATGGTGATGAAGAAGAAGAAGAAGAGTATGTAGATGATGTCATTCCTCTCTGCCTTTCTACAGGTTTTTACTGAAGAAGACCAAATCGCCAGGCAACGGAGACGATGACGGCATGGAGACGGCTTCCACGGCGACAGATCCCATCGCCAAGGAAACCAAGCCCCGCCCGTTACCCCCCTTCGAACCACCTCTCTCACAACCAGAACGTGCGGAGCTGCCGTCAATCAAAAAGGAGAGCCCTGATAGGCCGGTTGAGACTGCGGATGCCCCAGTCCCCTCGGCCGCTGGCAGTACACTTCCTGGCAAACAAGAAGCGGAAGCGGTTCCAAACTCCCAAAATGCAGTGCGGCCTAAAAGCAGTCCCTTCGGGGGAGTGAAGAGGGAGGAAGAGGGGGATGGAGAGAGGGCGGGACCATCTGGTCAGTGCTCCGCTCATCCTTCCACCTCCTCCTCTTCCTCTCCTCCCTCCGCTCCCTTCATCCCTTTCTCTGGAGGGGGTCAGAGGCTGGGGGGTCCGGGGGCTAGCGGAGTAGGAGCATCATCATCATCACTACCATCAGTGGTTGGAGGGCCGCCCAAAGCCAAGAAATCTAAACCTGACAACGCCAAGGTGAGACCTGTACCTACTACCCAATGTCTTCTCAATGTACTCTGTTGATAAGAAATGGTCAAGTGAATAGATACATTAATGAATGAGTAATCGATGGTATGTTCTAGATGTTCCTGTTCTGTTTCTATCTCTCAGCGCCAAGCCAGTGACAAACAGGATGACTGGGCTGTGGTAGAGGAGTTTCTGGAGGTAAAGTTGATCGTGTTGATGTTGTTCAGCTGGGTTGAAGAGACCATTTCATTAATTGAATTGAACACTTCCATGGAGAAATCTCTGTGTTTTCCTCAGGCCTGTTGAGTGTCTCCCCTATTGTTTATATAGAAACAGTCAGACAGACCAATACACAGATACTGCTGTCACCTCTCCAGACAGATACACATTTCTACTGCTGTCACCTCTCCAGACAGATACAGTCCTTTACATTTCTACTGCTGTCACCTGCTGTCACCTACAGACAGATACAGTCCTTTACATTTCTACTGCTATCACCTCTCCAGACAGATTCAGTCCTTTACATTTCTACTGCTATCACCTCTCCAGACAGATACAGTCCTTTACATTTCTACTGCTGTCATGTCTGCAGCCGTTGAGATGTCTCTCTCTCTGTCTCTGTCTGTCTCTGTCTCTGTCTCTGTCTCTGTCTCTGTCTCTGTCTCTGTGTCTCTCTGTCTCCTCTACAGCCGGTGGACAGGGAACCCCTGATCTACCACATGGACTCTGGGGCGCGTCGCTACGGCAACGAACAGGACTTGCCAGACGAGTTCTTCGAGGTGACTGTGGACGACATCCGCAAACGCTTCGCTCAGCTGAAGAGTGAGAGGTGAGACTCATTTGGGAAGGAGAGACTGAGAGCGAGAGGAAGACGGGAGGAGAGGTGGGGGAGAGAAGAAAATAAACATGGAAGGAGAGCGGAAGGAAGAGGGGAAATGGAGAGGAAATGAAGTGAGAGGTGACACTTTGGGGAAGAGGGAAGGAAAGATGGAGAAGAAATGAAAAGTGAGAGATGACACTTTGGGTAAGAAGGAAGAGGAAGGAGAGATGAAGAGGAGAGAAAGTTGCTTGGGTTTTGATTTGTATAGAGCGAGAAAGCGTCAGTGAGATTGAACAAGGGATATATGGAGAGACTGAAAAGAGATCTCATCTCTACTAAACAGTCAAATGTCATTTACATTTGAGTCATTTAGCAGACGCTCTTATCCAGAGCCAATTTCAGGATCTATTAGGGTTAAGTGCCTTGCTCAAGGGCACATCGGCAGATTTTTCACCTAGTCGGTTTGAGGATTCGAACCAGCGACCTTTCGGTTACTGGCCCAATGCTCTTAACTGTCATGAGCAAATCTGGGATCTGTTTTTACCTCCTGGATTTAGTTTGTTAGGATTACCCAATGAGGTCATGTATAAACAAAAGTAAGAAGAGCAGATCTGGGATCAGTTTTTACCTGCTAATGGTTAAGGTCTGAAAGCAGTCAGTTGGGGAATTTCTAAATGGGTTTATATATAAACTCAAATTATAGTATGCCAATGACTTAATTAGAAGTTTGGAGTTAGACTAGGGAATGCTGCGAAAGGTTGCTCTGTGTGTGTGTGTGTGTGTGTGTGTGTCGTGCGCCTGATTGCTTCTTTACGAGGCCTTCTTCAAAATAGATGTCTGCCTCCCTGATCTCTGTGTGACACCACACTAGACAGATTATCACGGCTAGAATTACATTGACCACAGTGATCTAACACACACACACATTAAAAAGTCAACTGTAAATCATCTCTCTCCCTCCTTCTCTCCCCCTCTCCTTCTCTCCTCTCACCCCCTTCTCTCTCCTCCCTCTCTCTACTCCCTCTCTCCCCTCTCTCTCTCACCTCTCCTCCCTCCCTCTCTCATCCCTCTCTTTCCTCTCTCTCCTCCATCCCTCTCGCTTCTCTCTCTCTCTCTTCTCTCTCTCCCTCTCTCTCCTCTCTCAATTCAATTCAATTTAAGGGCTTCATTGGCATGGGAAACATATGTTAACATTGCCAAAGCAAGTGAAGTAGATAGTCAACAAAAGTGAAATGGACAATAAATATGACCAGTAAACATGACACTCTCTCTCCTCCCTCTCTCTAGGAGGGTGCTAGAGGAGGCTCCTCTGATGACTAAAGCTCTGAGAGAATCTCAGATGAAGGATAAGATGGACAGATACCCCCGAGTGAGTTGTGTGTGTGTGTGTGTCAGATACCCTTTAGTTGAAAATTGATTTAATTCATGAATTGGAATTTCTCCTAAATGTATATGGAATTGACCACTAACCTGGAGGTGGATGCCAATAGTAGTCCTGAATCTGTTACTACAGTAACATTAGCAATATAATAATAAGACGTGTGTGTGTGTCCAGGTAGTTCTGAGGGTCCAGTTCCCTGACAGACGTGTTCTACAGGGATTCTTCAGACCTCTAGAGACAGGTAGATCTCTCTTCCTCTAAACCCTTCTCTCTCTCTCTATCCCTCTCTCTCTCTCTCTCTCTCTCTCTCTCTCTCTCTCTCTCTCTCTCTCTCTCTCTCTCTCTCTCTCTCTCTCTCTCTCTCTCTCTCTCTCTCTCTCTCTCTCCTTTTATTAGTAACTATGTACAGTGTTGACTCTAGAGACAGGTAGTTGATATCTCTCTGACATTGGAATGAAACTGTGACCATAGAGATGTGATGGAATAACCAGGTGGTGTTTTCAACTGTCCGTCCAGTTGCTGCTCTGAGGCACTTTGTGAAGAGCCACCTGCAGGACCCCCAACTACCCTTCTACCTGTGTGAGTATCGTTACTCTCTCTCTCGCTCCATCTCTCTCTCTCTCCATCTCTTTCTCTGCATCTCTCTCAATCAATCTAATTTATACTGAACAAAAATAGAAATGTCTGGCCTCTTTTATTTCAGCTCATGAAACATGGGACCAACACTTTACATGTTGGGTTTATATTTTTGTTTAGTATATTTATAAAGCCCTTTTTCCATCAGCAGATGACACAAAGTGCTTATACAGAAACCCAGCCTATAACCCCAGAGAGCAGCAATGCAGATGTAGAAGCATGGTGGCTAGGACAGAGAGGGGGGCGGGGCAGGGAGGGAGGGACGATGCAGCACGTCCGGTGAACAGGTCTGGGGTCCAGAGCCACAGGCAGAACAGCAGAAACTGGATTTGCAGCACGACCAGGTGGACTGGGGACGGGGACAGCCAGGAGTCCTGAGGCATGGCTCTAGGGCTCAGGTCCTCAGGGAGGGAGGGAGGGAGGGAGAGAAGAATCTCTCTCCATCTCTCTCATTTTGGATATAAATATCCTTTCCTCTCTTCCAGTCATCGCTCCTCCTAAAACCATTCTGGAGGACCCAACAGCCACCCTCTTCCAGGTAAGGCTCCTGTCACACCCACCCCCCCCTCTCCTACATCTCTTCTTTATATATCTCTTCCAGGTAAGGTTCTTCATATCTCTAAAGAATGGAATGAAATTGGACTGGTAAACTTGATCAGTGTAAAGTATTAATTAGGGTTCTAGTGGGGTTGAAACAGCATAGAGACAGAAACCATACACAATAACAACAACTACCTAAATGTTTCACTTTTTATTAGGTGGGAAAAAGACTGCACACACAACACAAGGAATTGTCATGTGCTTTAGAAAAATAACTTTCCCTCTCTCTCTCCCTCCGTCTGTTGCTCTCTTCTCTCCTATCCTCTTTCTCCTCCTCTCTCTGTGTCCTTCCTCTGTTTTGATCTGGGGTGAGGAGAGAGAAAGAAGGGGGAAGGGGGGAGGCAGTGTTTGATGTTGAGAGCGAGAGAGAGAGAGATATATATATACTGGAGCCATTTTCATCTCACACACAATCTTCAATCACTTTGTGTCATGTCACAGAAGGAATGTTTCCCATCCCAACAATCCTTTGATACCAGGCCTCCCCCTCTATCTCTCCCCCCGCCTATTGAGACGTCCAGTGCCAAAGGGAGCATGGTGTGCCCAGGGAGAGATTGGTGGAATGTCTGTTATCCCATTGATACACATTGTTTCCTGTTCAAAGAGCCTCTAATAATAGTAATTAACAGCTCTGCCCATAATAGAAACCAGGGGGACCAGAGAGAGAGGGAGGAGGAGGGAGAGAGGTTGGGAGAGGACAGCGGGGGGAGGACTGAGGGTAGAGGGGTAGAGAGAGGACAGAGGGGAGAGGGGTAGAGAGAGGACAGCGGGGGGAGGACTGAGGGTAGAGGGGTAGAGAGAGGACAGAGGGGAGAGGGGTAGAGAGAGGACAGAGGGGGGAGGACTGAGGGGAGAGAGGTAGAGAGAGGACAGCGGGGGGAGGACTGAGGGTAAAGGGGTAGAGAGAGGACAGAGGGGAGAGGGGTAGAGAGAGAGGACAGAGGGGGAGGACTGAGGGGAGAGAGGGTAGAGAGAGGACAGAGGGGGAGACTGAGGAGAGAGGTAGAGAGAGGATGGGGAGGAGGGTAGAGGGGTAGAGAGAGGACGGGGGGAGGAGGGATAGAGAGGGGGATAGAGAGAGGACGGGGATGGAGGGGTAGAGGGAGGACGGGGGTGAGGATGGAGGGGTAGAGGGAGGATGGAGGGGTAGAGAGAGGACGGGGAGGATGGAGGGGTAGAGAGAGGACGGGGGAGGATGGAGGGGTAGAGAGAGGACGGGGGAGGACGGAGGGGTAGAGAGAGGACGGGGGGATGGAGGGGTAGAGAGAGGACGGGGGAGATGGAGGGGTTGAGAGGAGGACGGGGGGAATGGAGGGGTTGAGAGAGGGGTGGAGGGGTAGAGAGGGGATGGAGGGGTAGGGAGAGGACGGGGGGAGGATGGAGGGGTAGAGAGAGGACGGGGGGAGGATGGAGGGGTAGAGAGAGGGGGGGTGGAGGGGTAGAGAGAGGGAGGGATGGAGGGTAGAGAGAGGCGGGGAGGATGGAGGGGTAGAGAGAGGACGGGGAGGATGGAGGGGTAGAGAGAGGACGGGGGAGGACGGAAGAGAGGACGGGGGAGAGGGGAGGGTAGAGAGAGGACGGGGATATGGAGGGGTAGAGAGAGGACGGGGGGAGAGGGGAGGGTAGAGAGAGAAGGTGGGAGATGGAGGGGGAGAGGGGATGATATGGGGTGTGTCTTTATCCTCAGCAGACAGTACTAGAGATGTTTTTAACTGTCTGTCTGTCTGTCTCTCAGGTGAACAGTATGGTCAGAATAATACAACTTTACTCTTCCACACTCTGCCTGTCTGTCTTCACCACAGATAGTTGTCTCCCCTGTAATCACCAGTCTAACTGTCAACCATTAGAACCATCAGCACCATTAAAACCTTTAACTTTAAGGTGTTGGGATTGAGGGGTTGTGTGTTTTGCTCTCATGGTTTTCCCAACCACTTGATGAGCTCTCGTTTTGTGGTTCACTTCAAACTGAACTGTGAGCCGCCATGTTTGGTGATGGCAAAGAAGTTGTTTGAGCGCTATAAGTAGATTTATTTCAAACTAGCGTCTCTCCTCCTCTCTCTCTCCAGGCTAACCTATTCCCTGCTGCCCTGGTGTACCTTGGTTCTGAGGTCAAGACAGGTCAGTCTCCTGTTACCTCTCTTTGATTCAAACACGTTGACATGAAGGAGGTGAGTCTGGTGATGGTGATGATGATGATGAGAAGGAGGTGTGTTCTCTCTTCACAGAGAGTTACTTACAGAGAGATCTCCTGGACTCCAGTGTCTCGTCCCTACAAGCAGACCAGGCCATTGCTGGGTAGGTCTACTATTGACATTTAACAACCAAACCAAAACAACAACACGTGTTATTTGTGGTGTGTATGTTGTGTGAGTGTGAGCAGGAGAGGATCAGGAAAGCTTGTTGGTGGAACTGCCCCATCGTCTTGGCAACACGGCTCGGCTGTGTATCCCCGGGCAACTGCTCTATTTTCCTGTCACAGCGCTGTCATTGTCGGAATCCCTTTGAAGGGTTCTGACCAAACGCGCACGCGCACACACACCACTTCCCCCATTTCCCAAAAATGCCCCCCACCTGTTGCCCTCTACGCCATCAGTCAAGGACACACACCTCATTAACCCATCTCCCTCTTTCATCCACCCCTACCTCTCTCTACCTCTCTACCTCTCCACCCCTACCTCTCTCTACCTCTCTCTACCTCTCCACCTCTACCTCTCTCTACCTCTCCTCCCTTACCTCTCTCTACCTCTCCTCCCCTACCTCTCTCTACCTCTCCTCCCCTACCTCTCTCTACCTCTCTCTACCTCTCCACCTCTACCTCTCCACCCCTACCTCTCTCTACCTCTCTCTACCTCTCCTCCCCTACCTCTCTCTACCTCTCCACCCTTACCTCTCTCTACCTCTCTCTACCTCTCCACCCTTACCTCTCTCTACCTCTCCACCCCTACCTCTCTCTACCTCTCCACCCCTACCTCTCTCTACCTCTCTCTACCTCTCCACCCCTACCTCTCTACCTCTCCACCCCTACCTCTCTCTACCTCTCTCTCTCTACCTCTCTCTACCTCTCCACCCCTACCTCTCTCTACCTCTCTCTACCTCTCTCTACCTCTCCACCCCTACCTCTCTACCTCTCCACCCCTACCCCTCTCTACCTCTCTCCTCTCCACCTCTCTCTACCTCTCTCTACCTCTCCACCCCTACCTCTCTCTACCTCTCCACCCCTACCTCTCTCTACCTCTCCACCCCCTACCTCTCTCTACCTCTCCACCCCTACCTCTCTCTACCTCTCTCACCCTCCACCCTACCTCTCTACCTCTCTCTACCTCTCACCCTCTCTACCTCTCTCACCCTACTCTCTACCTCTCTCTACCCTCTCCACCCCTACCTCTCTCTACCTCTCTCTACCTCTCTCTACCTCTCCACCCCTACCTCTCTCACCCTCTCTACCTCTCTCTACCTCTCCACCCCTACCTCTCTCTACCTCTCTCTACCTCTCTCTACCTCTCCACCCCTACCTCTCTCTACCTCTCCACCCCTACCTCTCTCTACCTCTCTCTACCTCTCTCTACCTCTCCACCTCTCCCTCTCTCTACCTCTCCACCCCTACCTCTCTCTACCTCTCCACCCCTACCTCTCTCTACCTCTCCACCCCTACCTCTCTCTACCTCTCCACCCCTACCTCTCTCTACCTCTCTCTACCTCTCCACCCCTACCTCTCTCTACCTCTCCACCCCCTACCTCTCTCTACCTCTCCACCCCTACCTCTCTCTACCTCTCTCACCTCTCTACCTCTCCACCCCTACCTCTCTCTACCTCTCCACCCCTACCTCTCTCTACCTCTCTCTACCTCTCCACCCCTACCTCTCTCTACCTCTCTCTACCTCTCCACCCCTACCTCTCTCTACCTCTCCACCCCTACCTCTCCCTCTCTCTACCTCTCCACCCCTACCTCTACCTCTCTCTACCTCTCCACCCCTACCTCTCTCTACCTCTCCACCCCTACCCCTCTCTACCTCTCCACCCTCTACCTCTCTCTACCTCTCCACCCCTACCTCTCTTTCTCTCCAGTATTAGATTAAAAGGGGATGCCAGGGAACCTTCAACCTCTCCCCTACTTCTGTGAGGGAGGGTGAGAGAGGGGGAGTGGGAAAAGGGGGGTAAGAGAGAGAGATATTGACATAGTGAAGGAGAGAGAGAGGGAAAGAGAGAGAGGAAAATGGAGAGAGAGAGAGAGTGACGTATAAGTTATTTATAATGTGGCACCCGCGTCAAAAGTGAAATTTGTTCTGTCAGGAGAGGATGTGTTTGTTCGATCCCCTGGACAGGAAGTCTCCGATAGTGGCGTCCACAGTGTCATGACCTTTCCTAACCTCTGAGGTCACTACTCCTGGCCACATGAAAGAGCCTGAACCCCCTGGGGGACACACAACCACACACTCCACTTCCCAAACACGTCCGTTGCCCCTTCTGGAGAGTCCAAAAATGTATTTCCATGAGTTGGGGGTCTAGAGATGGATTGGTGTGTGTGCGTGTTCAGAATACACATCTGATGAAATCCTGTGGACTAAATGCCCTTCTTTTCTTTCCTTTTCTGTCTCTCTCTCTCTCTCTCTCTCTCTCTCTCTCTCTCTCTCTCTCTCTCTCTCCCCCCTCAGCTGTATGCCCAGGTCTTCACCCCCTCCTCCTCCTCCTCCTCTTCCATGGTAACAGAGGAGCCCCTTCCAGACCCCCCCGCTGGGACCAGGGAGGTTGAGGAGGAGGAGGAGGCCTAACACACATGGCCAGGCCCCCAAACCAGTCAGGACGGACCCCGGCAAGGTCCCCAAGTGGCTCAAACTGCCAGGTACACTACTGATCAGACCTAACTGTTGAAGGGTTAAAGGGATAGTCCACCCTAAAAGGACCTACTGTTACCTAACTGATAAAGGTAGCATCAGCAATTTGCCGTCATTGTTAAAGGCAGAGTTCAACTCCAAAATGAGTGTGACAGATAGGCATCATCTAATTCCACCAGGGCGGCAGGTAGCCTCGAGGTAAGAGCGTTGCGCCAGTAGCCAAAAGGTCGCTGGTTCAAATCCTGGAGCAGACACGGTGAAAAATGTGCCGTTGTGCCCCTGAGCAAGGCAGGATATGTTAGGATATGCAACAAACACATTTTCAATTAACACAATTACACACTACTACACACTACAAGTGTAAAATAGGACAAATATAAGCACCTACCAAATTATTATTATTATTATTATTATTTTAAAGGGAGAGTTCATCCTAAAATTAATGGATTGGCAATTCCTACTTCATCTGTTCAGTCTTCTATTTTATTTGACATTGTAGCTTTCCCTCTTCAGCTTGCTAACCCTGTTTACACTGACATAGAAAGGGGTACAAAGGCACTAGGGCTGCATGATTCATCGAATTCAGATCCAAATTGACATGTGCAATATCCATATCGCAAGAGGCTGCGATTTTCTCCTTTCTTTGACACTCAGTTAATACAACAACTAGACTACGGTACCTTCTCCAATGAGATGCTCTAGACTCTGTTCATTCACACTCTACATGCACAGAGGATGCTGACCAATCACAAGCGGGCTCTCTGCATGGCATGCACATGCTGGCCGATGCTGGTGAGGAGAGAAAGGGCTTTACAGTACAGTGTGAGAAACTCTGTGGCTTTACCTCAGTGTCGGAAACATGAGTGCTGCTAGTGCTAACGAGAACGACGATTTGGTGCCAAAGAAGGACGCATCTTCAGTGGTGTGGCAGTATTTCAGCGCATCTTCAGTGGTATGGCAGTATTTCAGCACATCTTCAGTGGTGTGGCAGTATTTCAGCGCATCTTCAGTGGTATGGCAGTATTTCGGCGCATCTTCAGTGGTATGGCAGTATTTCAGCGCATCTTCAGTGGTGTGGCAGTATTTCAGCGCATCTTCAGTGGTATGGCAGTATTACGGCGCATCTTCAGTGGTGTGGCAGTATTTCGGTGCATCTTCAGTGGTATGGCAGTATTTCAGCGCATCTTCAGTGGTATGGCAGTATTTCAGCGCATCTTCAGTGGTGTGGCAGTATTTCAGCGCATCTTCAGTGGTATGGCAGTATTTCAGCACATCTTCAGTGGTATGGCAGTATTTCAGCACATCTTCAGTGGTGTGGCAGTATTTCAGCACATCTTCAGTGGTATGGCAGTATTTCAGCACATCTTCAGTGGTGTGGCAGTATTTCAGCGCATCTTCAGTGGTATGGCAGTATTTCAGCGCATCTTCAGTGGTGTGGCAGTATTTCAGCACATCTTCAGTGGTATGGCAGTATTTCAGCACATCTTCAGTGGTATGGCAGTATTTCAGCGCATCTTCAGTGGTATGGCAGTATTTCGGCTACAGGCAAACCCGATGTCAACCAAATGCATGTGTTGTGCAAAAAGTGCCTCAGAGTTGTAGCGACAACAAGCGTCAACACAACAAATGTATTCAACCATTAGAAGAATATCTCCTACTTTACGACGCCTGGTTTAGAACACCCGACAGCAACAACGCCCCTCAGCCACAACCAGCCACCTACGTTAAACAGGCATTGATTGCCGATGCGTTTTCAAGTGCAACGCCCTACGAAAAAACATCCCGCAGACACATAGACCTCACAGAGGCTATCACCTGTCACAAAGCCAAAGTAATGATTCCTATTTACACAGTCAGCAAAGACGGCTTCAAGAAGACAATAAACACTATTTCTCCAAAGTCGCCATCCCAAAACTGTAGAACAAAATCAAGGGAGAAGTTGAAACATGACGCGTTGAATGACTGGACCAGACTCCAACGTTTTGGACACAGCCACCTTGCCATCGGTAGGCTACGTGCTACATGTTTTTAAGGCACTTTGACTCATTTCAATTCTAATAATGATTCAGCCTACTTATTTCATTTGGTTTTGTATTCAGTTAGCACAGTATGTATGAATTCATATCATCTCATTTTAGAAGTGATGTTCTCTACCCTGACACTTGTTTTAACCATGTCTGATGGAATTACCAAGTGTTTGAAAAACGCAATTCATAATCGCAATTGCAATATCTTGCCATAAAAATCACAATTTGACATTTTTGGTCTAAATCATACAGCCTAAAAGGCACCCACCCTGTTTACAAGCTTTGATCGATTGCAGTGTTTGCCACATTCCTTCTTACACACACACACACACACATACACACACACACTCTACTCCGAGGGCCCTCTTTAAAACCACAGTCAACAGGAAGTGTTGTAAGGAAAACATCAGATGAGTCAAAAGATAAGGATGCTGTTCGGGGGGAACGGTACACACACCCACCACACACACACACGCATTTATTAGTTCAGGATGGTTTCTCCTCCATGTCCCCTCCACCCCCAGGGGACCTCTGCTGACACGCAGCCCCAGTCAGAGTGCCCCGTTCTGGGCCACATGAAACACGGCAGGCCCCTGTGGTCTGGAGCTCCGGAGCCTGGGGTTGCTCTGTTGTGGTGGAGCTGGTGGTCGCGGTGCTAAAGTTGTTTTGGTTGTGTTTTTCTGTTTTGTTTGTGGGAAGGATGGTCTCGCTAGTTGTTTTAGTGTTTTATGGTGGCATGCGAGCTGTTGCTGGCATCCTGCTCTCTTTATCGAAGAAGGGGAGCGAGGGAGAGGGAGAGAGAATATTGTGGAGGGACACACACTGTGTAGCTTTCAGTGAGACGTGGTCTGTCTGTCTCCCTCTCTGTCTGCATGTCTCCCTCTGTCTGCATGTCTCCCTCCGTCTGCATGTCTCCCTCCGTCTGCATGTCTCCCTCTGTCTGCCTGTCTCCCTCTCTCCCTGCCTGTCTCCCTCTCTGTCTTTCTGCCTGTCTCCCTCTCTCCCTGCCTGTCTTCCTCTATTTCTGTCTGTCTGGTTGTCTGTCTCCCTGTCTATCTGGTTGTCTGTCTGTCTCCCTGTCTATCTGGTTGTCTGTCTGTCTCCCTGTCTATCTGGTTGTCTGTCTGTCTCCCTGTCTATCTGGTTGGTTGTCTGTCTGTCTCCCTGTCTATCTGGTCTGTCTGTCTGTCTATCTGGTCTATCTGGTTGTCTGTCTCCCTGTCTATCTGGTTGTCTATCTGGTTGTCTGTCTGTCTATCTGGTTGTCTGTCTGCCTCCCTGGTTGTCTGTAGATCATTATATCAGTTACCCTGATGTGTTCTTTATTCAACACCAGATTCAGTCCAGAACTCTTCCAGATGCTTCCAGACCTGGAATTCTATTCTTCACTCATCACCATCTTGAGCTAAACCAGGACACACCCCCCCAGTCTATCCCTCTCCATCATAGTGGTCTGTGGTTTCACATATCTTATTGGAAGTGATGTGCCAAAGTGTGTGTGTGTGTGTGTTGAGAAGTCAAGAGATGAATGTGTGTTTGTGCCAGTATAATTCAAATTCTGGTTTATCTCAAGATGGTGATGAGTCTGAATAGACAGACAAACAGAATTCCAGGTCTGGAGACGTCTGTTAACACTTTGATATCCAAGCAAGCTTCTTTCTTAACAGTGTATAACGGGTTATAGGCCAAGCAGTTTTTCTGACTGAAAGTCAATATCAAAAGATGCTGATCAAGGAAAACGCATTTCTTTGGACATTGTTCATGGTCGTTAAGACTTTTTTGTCTCAATAAAGTTTGATTAGATCCAACTGTAATTTCCTCTGATATTATGTTTTATTGTCTCCAGGTAAGAAATGAGGATTGTGATCAGATGACTACGGCTACCATAGAGGGACATGCAGAACAGAGCGGACGCCCAAACACACTGTTCCGCCTACCTTTAACATGAAATTCCAGGCTCAAAGTGGATTGTGATGTATTTAAACCCATTGTGAATCCAGAATGCACTTAAAATAGTTTTACAGGAGTTCGAAAACATGAAACAAATTAATAAACACATAGAATAATCTCCATTGCCAATATGTGGTTGTGTGTTTTCTCTCTGTGTTGATATGAACAGCTTGAACAGTGCTTAGAACAGAATAAGGTCTATTTTATTGGTACCTTTCTAATGTAACAGGCTATTTATTATCATATTAGTTTCTCTCCACACACACCCACTCGTTGGAAGTCGTGCCAGAGACTGTCTCTGCTGTTCATGCTCCATGTATTAGCTACCTGGATTCAGACTGCATTCTTTTATTCCAGAGAATAGAGAGCGCGGGAGGGGAGGGGAGGGGACCTCCCGTCCCATCCACTAGCTCTCTGCTTAACGTTCAGGCAGCTTGGCTGACGTTTCTTACTGTCTCCCCCCGGTACATTGGGACAGACAGGTATTGAGTTTGGCAGGTTCTACCATGTTTGACGGGATACGCTGCGGTGTAGCAAAGCGAGCATGCCGATCGTGGCCCGTCTGGTTCAATTAAATCACAGTGTTGACATGCCACACCCTTTGATGTCTGGGGTTCAAAGGTGACACTAGTGACTGGTAGAGGGAGAATCTCAAATGCATATTCCTTGAGTCCTCTCTCCTCGCCGCCTCCTCAAAACCCGTTGGATGAGAAAGTTCGAGGCCCCTCCCTTCTGACCTTCTCCAATGGGTTTTGAGAAGGAGGCGAGGAGCGGAAGGACGCAAGGAATATGCGATTGAGATTCTCCCAGAGTCTCCACCTTCTCCTGAAGTCAGTCTCCACCGTAGATTGTAATTGCCTGGCTACCCAGAATCCTTGCTCCGGCCAAACGCCAGGCCACGCCCACAGACGTTAGTTTCTTCTCCTCAATGAGTCTGGATTTGAGTACCTCCCCGACCCTTCACCGAACACCAACACATTCAGGTCCTTCTGATTGGTCCAGAAACTGATGGGTTGGGTAAAGCGGCGGTTTGAAAATGTGTCATTGGCTTTGATACGCTGATTGGTTAGAGATGATCCAATCGCTGATGACTTTGTTTTGTACACCACAAACAACATCGATGATGGCAGTCTCAGGCTAAAGTATGAAGCGAATGACAGAGCAGAGGAAGAAATTTGTGTCGTCAGGCTAGGATTTTACGGCACAGGATTGGTGTAAGCGTTAACTAGAGGGACTGTCCATCAATGTAAAATCCATGTCAGGCGGTGTGCAATCCATGTCAGGCGGTGCACGCTTTGGCAGAACGGTGGAGAATCGGGACTTGGGTAGGTAGCAGGCCTTCATCTGGGCTACATCTCAACAGCACTCCCACTCCACCCCCTCTTTTACGCTGCTGCTACTCTGTTTATTATCTATGCATAGTCACTTTAACTCTACCCACATGTACATATTACCTCAATTACCTCGACTAACCTGTGCCCCCGCACATTGACTCTGTACCGGTACCCCCTGTATATAGCCCCCCTACTGTTATTTTATTTAACTGCTGCTCTTTAACTATTTTTTACTTAACACTTTTTTTCTTAAAACTGCATTGTTGGTTAAGGTCTTGTAAGTAAGCATTTCACTGTAAGGTCTATACACCTGTTGTATTCAGCGCATGTGGGAAATACAATTTGATTTGATTCTCCTTGGCTCTGGAGAGGTGAAGCCAAATTCAATAGGAGAGGAGGACATTTTAGATGAGAGAGGGAGAGAGAGAGACTGAAAAGATTTGGTATGGGTCCTCAGATCCTCAAAAAGTTTTACAGCTGCACCATCGAGAGCATCCTGACTGGTTGCATCACCGCTTGGTACGGCAACTGCTCGGCAGCCGACCGCAAGGCGCTGCAGAGGGTAGTGCGTACGGCCCAGTACATCACTGGGGCCAAGCTTCCTGCCATCCAGGACCTCTATACAAGGCGGTGTCAGAGAAAGGCCCTAAAAATGGTCAAAGACTCCAGCCAACCTAGTCATAGACTGTTCTCACTGCTACCACATGGCAAGCGGTACCGGAGCGCAAAGTCTAGGTCTAAAATGCTCCTGAACAGCTTCTACCCCCAAGCCATTAGACTGCTAAACAGTTAATCAAATGGCTACCCGGACTATTTGCATTGACCCCCTTTTTTACGCTGCTGCTACTCACTGTTTATTATCTATGCATAGTCACTTTACCCCTATCTACATGTACATATTATCTCAATTACCTCGACTAACCAGTACCCCCTGTATATGGCCTCATTATTTGTATTTTATTGTTACTTTTTTTCGTACTTTATTTAAATGTGTATTTTGTTAGCAAACATTTTCTTACTTAAAAAAAATTCTGCATTGTTGGTTAAGGGCTTGTCGGTAAGCATTTCACTGTAAGGTCTATACACCTGTTGTATGCAGCGCATGTGACAAATACAATTTGATTAGAGAGAGAGCGAGATGGTTACCAAATGACCGTACGACAGACCACGTATTCACCCTGCACACCCTAATTGACAAACAAACAAACCAAAACAAAGGCAAAGGCAAAGTCTTTTCATGCTTTGTTGATTTCTAAAAAGCTTTTGACTCAATTTGGCATGAGGGTCTGCTATACAAATTGATGGAAAGTGGGGTTGGGGAAAAAACATACGACATTATAAAATCTACGTACACAAACAACAAGTGTGCGGTTAAAATTGGCAAAAAACACACATTTCTTTCCACAGGGCTGTGGGGTGAGACAGGGATGCAGTTTAAGCCCCACCCTCTTCAACATATATATCAACGAATTTGCGAGGGCACTAGAACAGTCTGCAGCACCCGGCCTCACCCTACTAGAATCTGAAGTCAAATGTCTACTGTTTGCTGATGATCTGGTGCCTCTGTCCCCAACCAAGGAGGGCCTACAGCAGCACCTAGATCTTCTGCACAGATTCTGTCAGACCTGGGCCCTGACAGTAAATCTCAGTAAGACAAAAATAATGGTGTTCCAAAAAAGGTCCAGTTGCCAGGACCACGAATACAAATTCCATCTAGACACCGTTGCCCTAGAGCACACAAAAAACTATACATACCTCGGCCTAAACATCAGCGCCACAGGTAACTTCCCCAAAGCTGTGAACGATATGAGACACAAGGCAAGAAGGGCCTTCTATGCCATCAAAAGGAACATAAAATTCAACATACCAATTAGGATCTGGCTAAAAATACTTGAATCAGTTATAGAACCCATTGCCCTTTATGGTTGTGAGGTCTGGGGTCCACTCACCAACCAAGAATTCACAAAATGGGACACATACCAAATTGAGACTCTGCATGCAGAATTCTGCAAAAATATCCTCAGTGTACAACGAAAAACACCTAATAATGCATGCAGAGCAGAATTAGGCTGATACCCCCTAATTATCAAAATCCAGAAAAGAGCCGTTAAATTCTATAACCACTTAAAAGGAAGCGATTCCCAAATATTCCATAACAAAGCCATCACCTACAGAGAGATGAACTTGGAGAAGAGTCCCCTAAGTAAGCTGGTCCTGGGGCTCTGTTCACATACACAAACAGACCCCACAGAGCCCCAGCATCTGGACACAGAATGGGTAGTTGAGGAGAGGCGCGCGACTGGCTGTCACCTTCCTCTTGGGTGTGACAACTATCATTTAGCTTAAGAGGCACGCTCACACGAAGTTGAAAACAGATACACAGCCGGGGGAAATGTCCGGCTTCTGAATAAACAAATGGAGGGTCTGTCCTGGCGATCAATTATGAAATAAAAGTTCTAAAAGGTGTTAATTTCCTAACGTGAGGACCTATTATAGCCTAATCTAGGCAACCCAGAACGAAAATATCGCGCCAGGAGAGATTATTTATAGGTTTGTAACGTTTTTCACTTGTTGCTATGTTGACATCCTAAAGATCAAAGGGAACAAGCGTGTGGGCATCGTTTATAATAAACAACCCGGACAGGAGGGGGCGTGCGGTGTACGTGTTGTTGGTATTACTATCCTTGTGGGGACCAGAAGTCCTCACAATAATACTAAAACAAGAAACATTCTGACATTTGGGGACATTTCGCCAGTCCCCACAAGGAAAAGGGCTGTTTCAGGTTTAGGGGTTAAGGTTAGATTTTGAATGGGAATCAATTGTTTGGTCCCCACAAGGATAGTAAAACAAACGTGTGTGTGTGTGAAGCTCACGCCCCTCAAAGCACCAGCCCACGATAACGATTGGTTTGGGGGAAAGAAAAGGGTGGAACGTTTGAATAAAATCCCTCTGGTGCTTGCCTTGTAGAAAAGTATGAATGTAACTTCGACCAGGACAGCAGCAGCAAGTGTTGCCATCTGTCTTATCAGCGCTGGAGAAAACCGTTGAAAACCGTTGGATAACTCAAGAAATAGAAGGGGGATGCAAGCACTTTTTGGTGAATTTTTCATTACTAAAATTAGCTTGATTTTTATTTTTATCCGCATTTTTAAATGATACGAGTGACTTCAAGGTAGTATTTTTCTATTTTTTTATTGTTTAATATAGACTATATTTTTATTGCAATTACATTGTTGTTGTTTTCTAAAGGAAAGCAATGAATGGGATTGAATGCGAATGGCGCACCACACAGAAACATGATTTAATTGTTTTACGCGTTCTAGCTTGAAGGCATTTTAGATTAGTCTGACAGCCCACATCCGAGCTCTGGAACACCTAATTCTTCTGTCGATAACACACTGATGCCAAGTGGAACTCTTTCTCTCTGTTGATATTTTACTCTCTTTTGCAATTCATCCATTGCAACTTTTTCATTTAGCTCACCAGACCAGACGCACTCTTGTTTCGTTTTTACACCAATGAACTATTAAATCGTTTTTTTCCCTGAAAGGTTTTTGAAATGACTAGCCAAAGTATTGAGAGGAGTAGCCCTATAGGGACTCTCTCGTTGCTGCGTTCCGCTTTGCTGTTGGGTCTTCTTCACATTGGAGCACCAGAGGCGAGGAGGCTACGGGGCAGCCGCGCGCAACACCGGAGAGACTCGGCCATGCCGTCCCCACCGTTAACGTACAGAGACCGTGTAGTAGAGGGGACCGGAGCCGGTGAGAGCTTCCCGTTAGACTTCACGGCCGTCGAGGGGAACATGGACAACTTTATGACCCAAATTAAAAACCTGGCGCAGTCACTGTACCCGTGTTCGGCGCAGAAGCTGGACCAGGACATGAGGCTGCACTTCTTGGACAATTCCTCTGTGACGTGTAACGATGGATCACCAGCTGGGTAAGTGGAAAAGTTTAAAGTCTGAATTGGCCTGAATTAAAGTCGCCTAAACTTCACATTTCAACATACCACAAGTAGCCTAAACTCACATGAAAATCACATACTTTTGTTGTGCGTATTGGCTTTGACACATCTTTCCAGTTGTCTATCAGACGCAATGGTTGAGTGAAAGCCAGTCCATCTATCACCACCACAACAACTTTTCCTGGCCTTCATGTCACTCCGGATGTGACCGAAATGGATAAAAATGAAAAAGATCAGAGGACGGGCGCTCTCTGAGATCTATGTCGGAGCTCAAGAGAGCGAGAGCCCGGACCGCGAGATCAGATGCATGCCTCTCATCAATGGAACGTTTGACAAAAGGAATTTTGCGGAGGGAGAGCAAGCGAGGCCACATTGAAAAGAATGCCTTTCATGTACAGCGGGCGACAGGCAAACAATGTATAGCTTTAGTGGTGGTTGGTTGTATATTTAGTGGCGTTTATTTGCGTCACAGGTCTAGGATCAGCTTACCCTCTCCAAACCCATATAACCTCAACCTTTTGAAGGGAAAACGCAAGACTGACTTCGGATCAGAGTCTATAGGGACAAATCTCATCCTCTTGTAGGCTACAATCCTTGTTCCTTGTTGCCTTTGGCTTTTTATATCCCCATTGCTTTTCTAGGACGTGAAATTGAGGAGGGGACGCTGTATTATAACGGAATGAAGCGACGCTAATGGATGATTGTGATGAAAGGTGTGAAAGTAAAAACATTCCACAAAGCCAAAGCCCTGTTGTACTCTCAGATCCACTTCCAGCCGCGACAGGTGCCCTGCATGAAAGCGCCATGACATTTCTAGGTTGATAGTGACCAATAGAACAAACATGGGCCGATTTCTTCACGGGAAGAAAATAGGGGTTATCCTCAGTGTGAAATACCAATGTTTTGGTCAGATTACTGTGATAATTGGATTCGGGAAGTAGTGCTTTGAAATCCTTATGTTGTTTCACACCAGGTGTTGAGAGAAAGACTGCATTTTGCTCTTTTTCTTTTTGTCTTCTCCAGTGTGAGAACAAGCTCACAAGTCAACTGAAGGTTGAATAATATAATAGGCCCTATTAACACAGTTTGTTATTCATCTTTAAGATCACTATTCCATTATGAAGCGACGAGAGATAGAACCAGAAAGAGAGCGAGATTCAGATGAGTGTTTCATCACAACGGAACCTCTCGTGATCCCCCTCTATCCCAAATAAAGACCACAGACCCACATCACTTCACAGAGGAGAGGGAGAGGGAGAGGGAGAGGGAGAGAGAGAGAGAGAGAGAGAGAGAGAGAGAGAGAGAGAGAGAGAGAGAGAGAGAGAGAGAACGAGAGAGAGAGAGAATCAGCACACCAGCAATTTTGAGTGTCTCCGCTCTCCATTGATGTGACTGTGCATGTGTGTGTCAGCAGCATCCCAAACCACAAGAGACCTCTCAATATACCCTCACTTGCGGCGCGCGAGGCCATGCAGCGCCAGGCAGGCACGCTCTGGGCACTCATGCATGCCTACTCTCCCTGACAACCAGCGGAGAAAATTACAACTGTCGCATATCCCTCCAACCACAAATTGCTAATTGCTCACGACGGATCCAACCCTCTCTCAACCACACAGTCTGCCTCGAGAGTTACTGCAGAGATCCATAGAGCACGTTGAGGGCGATGAAACAACCGAGATCCATTCATTTTCAATGAAGGAAGTGAAGTGGGCGGGGGGAAAATTGGGTAATGCGAGCATGGGCGAGGGACGTGAACAGGGCAGGACCTAAATTGGAATAAACTTAACTTTATCCAAATACTCTGCAACATCGCGTCTTCACTGACCAATCGAACCTCACTATGTGAGGAATTTGTGATAAAGTTAAGGAATTTGCTCTCCCTGTGTTTCTTAATGACAAATTAATCTTTTGACTTTGAACCCAACCTGTCGCCCCTCTCTACTCTTTCCCGCTTCATTTTTAAATGTCCAATCTGGCAACCCAAAGTTAACAGTCAGATTTTTATATAAAATACTTAATTTTCTCTTAGTCTCTCTCTCTCTCTCTCTCTCTCTCTCTCTCAATTCAATTTCAATTTAAGGGGCTTTATTGGCATGGGAAACATATATTTACATTGCCAAAGCAAGTGAAATAGATAATAAACAAAGGTGAAATTAACAATAAAACATTTACAGTAAACATTACACTCACAAAAGTTCCAAAAGAATAAAGACATTTCAAGTGTCAAAATGATGTGTTGTCATAGTGTTGTAATGATGTGCAAATAGTTCAAGTACAAAAGGGAAAATAAATAAACATAAATATAGGTTGTATTTACAATGGTGTTTGTTCTTCACTGGTTGCCCTTTTCTTGTGGCAACAGGTCACAAATCAGGTATTCTGCCACTATGCACTCTCTGTTTAGGGCCAAATAGCATTCTAGTTTGCTCAGTTTTTTGGTAAATTCTTTCCAATGTGTCAAGTAATTATAATTTTGTTTTCTCATGATTTGGTTGGGTCTAATTGTGTTGCTGTCCTGGGGCTCTGTGGGGTCTGTTTGTGTTTGTGAACAGAGCCCCAGGACCAGCTTGCTTAGGGGTCTCTTCTCCAGGTTAATTTCTCTGTAGGTGATGGCTTTGTTATGGAAGGTTTGGGAATCGATTCCTTTTAGATTGTTGTATAATTTAACGTCTCTTTTCAGGATTTTGATAATTAACGGGTTTCGGCCTAATTCTGCTCTGCATGCATTATTTGATGTTTTTCGTTGTACACTGAGGATATTTTTTGCAGAATTCTGCATGCAGAGTCTCAATTTGGTGTTTGTCCCATTTTGTGAATTCTTGGTTGGTGAGCAGACCCCAGACCTCACAACCATATAAAGGGCAATGGGTTCTATAACTGATTCAAGTATTTTTAGCCAGATCCTAATTGGTATGTTGAATTTTATGTTCCTTTTGATGGCATAGAATGCCCTTCTTGCCTTGTGTCTCATATCGTTCACAGCTTTGGGGAAGTTACCCGTGGCGCTGATGTTCAGGTATGTATAGTTTTTTGTGTGCTCTAGGGCAACGGTGTCTAGATGGAATTTGTATTCGTGGTCCTGGCAACTGGACCTTTTTTGGAACACCATTATTTTTGTCTTACTGAGATTTACTGTCAGGGCCCAGGTCTGACAGAATCTGTGCAGAAGATCTAGGGGGTTTATCTCTCTCTCTGGCTCTCTCTCTCTCTCTCTCTCTCTCTCTCTCTCTCTCTCTCTCTCTCTCTGTCTCTGTCTCTGTCTCTGTCTCTGTCTCTGTCTCTCTCTCTGTCTCTGTCTCTGTCTCTGTCTCTGTCTCTGTCTCTGTCTCTGTCTCTCTCTCTCTCTCTCTCTCTCTCTCTCTCTCTCTCTCTCTCTCTCTCGTCTCTGTCTCTGTCTCTGTCTCTGTCTCTGTCTCTGTCTCTCTCTCTCTCTCTCTCTCTCTGTCTGTCTGTCTGTCTGTCTCTCGCTCTGTCTGTCTGTCTGTCTGTCTGTCTGTCTCTCTGTCTCGCTCTCTCTGTCTCTGTCTCTGTCTCTGTCTCTGTCTCTCCCTCTCTCTGTCTCTGTCTCTGTCTCTCCTCTGCTCTCTGTCTCTCTCCTCCATTCTCATTTCCAGCAGCTGTCCAGTAGAGACACAGTTAATCCTCTTTAACCTAAAACACCTGGCATACCTCTCACTAATGGAGATGGATAGCTGCAGAACAGGGGCAGGAGTATGTGTGTGTGAACCGTTCACGCCATCACCCTGCCTGTTCATAACAGCACATCCTCATGCATACAACCCAACGAAGTGTCCCTTGTTTATGTGTGTGTGTCTGGCTGCCATGCCGGACCCCTAGTCATCAGTCTGATTGAATGTAGTGTAACTACCCTGTGGTGAGGCCTTTCTACATGCATTACACTAATCCAATCATTAATAATGGCCCTGGGTTCCTTTGATATAGGCGTCCAAACAGGCCCCTGTTGAAAGAGTGTTTTAGGTGTCTAAATGGGCCCTGTCTGTCTGTGTGTGTGTTTTAGCTGTGAAACCAGAGCCAAGTGTTTCAAGTCTAGTTCAAAGCAAAAGCCAGAAGGACCGTTCTGGAGTGGTCTATAACACAAACCTAACCAACTGTGTTCTGGAGTGGTCTATAACACAAACCCAACCAACTGTGTTCTGGAGTGGTCTATAACACAAACCCAACCAACTGTGTTCTGGAGTGGTCTATAACACAAACCCAACCAACTGTGTTCTGGAGTGGTCTATAACACAAACCCAACCAACTGTGTTCTGGAGTGGTCTATAACACAAACCCAACCAACTGTGTTCTGGAGTGGTCTATAACACAAACCCAACCAACTGTGTTCTGGAGTGGTCTATAACACAAACCCAACCAACTGTGTTCTGGAGTGGTCTATAACACAAACCCAACCAACTGTGTTCTGGAGTGGTCTATAACACAAACCCAACCAACTGTGTTCTGGAGTGGTCTATAACACAAACCCAACCAACTGTGTTCTGGAGTGGTCTATAACACAAACCCAACCAACTGTGTGTGTGAATGAATGTAGATGCTCAGAAATACATACGTTGTGTGTGTGTGTGTGTGTGTGTGTGTGTGTGTGTGTGTTGTTCGGTGTCTGCCAACGCTGCTTTTTTCCAGTCTGATAAACATTTCTTCCCCAGTTGACACTGAACTATGTGATTCTGTCAGATGACCCACTGAAGAAGAAGCAGGAGAGAAACACACACACACACACACACACACACACACACACTTTTAAAACAGTTTGTTTTTGTATTGTCCTGTATAGGTACTACATCAAGGAATCTAAAGGCAGCAAGAGATGGCTGATATTCTTGGAGGGTGAGTTGAGAGGTTTAAGACTTCCAAATGCTCGGCTATTTGTCTGTTGTATTTTTCAATCCAAGGCATGTTACAGGGCAGAGCAATGTGCCTTTTAAAGGTAATGCACGTTTGAGCTGACAATCGTGTTTATCATGACACTAACGGAAGGGAAATTACCTTTAAAAGGTGCAGTGTCGGCTGTCCAGTGTCCTGCTCTATAACCAGCCTTGGATCGAATCCTGGCCCCAGTGCTATGTTGTTGTTGTTGTTGTTGGATGGTACTGTATGTCATGTGTAATGTTGTTGTTGGTCTGTGTAGGTGGATGGTACTGTTTCAACAGACAGACTTGTGACACCAGGTACCAGACAATGAGGAGATTCATGAGCTCCCTCGAGTGGCCACGCACCAGAACAGGTCAGCACACTGTTATAAACACTTATTACAAGCACATTACATGTTTATTCATGGTAATAGCTAGTAATACTGTTGCTTTAACCTGTGCTATTGGTGTTCAGAGTCAGACTTCACCAGAACACTGTTACGACATGCTTATTACACGTTTATGAACTAAATTAAAAACGTTGTTTTTAGTAATTTAGCAGACGCTCTTATCCAGACAAAACTTACAGTAGTGAGTGCATACATTTTCATAATTTTTTTCATACTAGTCCCCGGTGGGAATCGAACCCACAACCGTGGCGTTGCAAGTGCCATGCTCTACCAACTCAGCCACACGGGACTATAGCTTATGAACTAGTAATAAAGCTGCAATATGTAACTTTACAAGTTCATTACATGTTTATTAATGGCAATAGCTAGTAATACTGTTGCTATAACCTGTACTATGGGTGTTCAGAGTCAGTCTTCACCAGAACACTGTTACAACAGGCTTATTACACGTGGTATGAACTAGTAATAACTAGTGTTAAGTGTTATAACCAGTCAAAAGTAGGCTTATGATCTGTCTGCTCAGGGACATGCTGCAAAAACAAATTCACTCTTTAGAAATGTCTTCATTGGCCCAGTACAGGCTGTAGAGGGAAAAGCCCCAGACCTCAGGTCATATAAATGTTAGTGTTTCCTATTAATCAGTAGAACTCAGTCAGTCTGTCTGTTTTAGTTACCTAAATTAATCTCACACTCACAAGTACCTCTTTCTTCTCTCTCCCTCTCCCCCCTCTCTCTCCCTCCCCCTCTCTCTTTCACTCCCCCTCTCTCTCTCCCTCCCTCTCTCTCTCTCTCTCCCCCCTCTCTCTCTCTGTATCTCCCTCTCTGTCATTCTCTGTCTCTAGGTACAGGTATTCTGTCTCCTCAGCCAGAGGAGAACCCCTATTGGTGGAATGCCAACACGGTGTAAGAACTCCATCCCTCCTTTCTTCTTCTTTGTCTGATTCCTTCTTCTCCCTCTTCTATCGCTCTTCTCGCCCTTCTTGCATATTGATGAGTGTGTGTGTGCGCCCATATGTGTGTTTATTTGTTTACGGTGTTTGTGTGTGAAACGGTTGGTGTTTTTTCTTGTCAAGAGTGTGAGTCAGTAAAGGTGTGCTGCAGCTCTTTACTAAACAACCTCTTCCTCCCTCTGACTGGAAAACTCTGACTGAGTCTCTGTGTGTTATGGTTTCCTAACTCTCTCTCTCTCTCTCTCTCTCTCTCTCTCTCTCTCTCTCTCTCTCTCTCTCTCTCTCTCTCTCTCTCTCTCTCTCTCTCTCTCTCTGTCTCTCTCTGTCTCTCTCTGTCTCTCACTATCTCCCCCTATCTCTCTCTCTCTCTCTCTCTCTCTCTCTCTCTCTCTCTCTCTCTCTCTCTCTCTCTCTCTCTCTCTCTCTCTCTCTCTCTCTCTCTCTCTCTCTCTCTCTCTCTCTCTCTGTCTCTGTCTCTGTCTCTGTCTCTCACTATCTCCCCCTATCTCTCTCTCTCTCTTTCTAGGTTCATCCCATACTGCTCTAGTGATGCCTGGAGTGGAGCCTTAGCAAAGACTGACCAAAGTAGGGAACATCAGTTCAAGTATATAGTGCAATCTATATGGAATAGGATGCCACTTTGGAATAACACTGCATTTTATTTCAAATAATTCAAGACATTTAATTGATAATGCCCGAGAAGCCGGTGTTTGTGTTCCGGTAAACCGTGCCAATATATCCTCCAAACACTGGCTTCGAGGGCATTATACATTTTATACAACGGGTTACCAACATATTCAAATAATGATTTACATATTTTCATTAAAAAACGTTATTTTTATGAATTTATTCATACTATTTGATCCTTCTACAAGATATAGTCCCAACACAAATCTAGGGTTGCTACCCAAGCTGGCTGGTCATTTGTTCTATCGGTTCGGTTGGCAGAGACGCGACCCAGTCGTTCATTCTAAATGTTCCATTGCCATACTGGCTGGCAACGTTCTTATCCCTTGCTTGCCAGCTAGCCAACTACGGCTAACTTACAGGCACGTCAAACAGTGCAGCCAGAATAACAACAAAGTAGCTGCATTCGTTGAACCTGTTTTCTAGTGACATTTATTTGGATACATCCATAACAATTAGCTAATGATGTGCAATTTAACCTGGCATAGAAAATGTGCTCTCTCTCGTCAGGACACTGTTGTTCAGAGGAGCTAGCCAACAACACAGCTAACACAATCACTTCAAACTGAAGCTGGAAAGACTTCAAACTAACTGCACTTTGTTTAGTTTGAACTGTTTTCTATTGACATTTCTTTGTATATATACAAAAAAAGATGCTGATTCATGATTTCGACTGGCTGAGAAATGCTCAGTGCCTGTCTGTCTTGTCCCGAAACGTTCATTACTATAGGACAGCTGGAGATCGAATTTGAATATTGAAACAATGTTGCAAATGTCGGAGAGACAGACAGCAAGCTTTATACATATCTCCGCTGTTGAAAACGACATGTTAGTCTAAAAGAAATGTGAGATAATGTCTAGATGCTTTTGATAGTGGAGATCAAGTTTATAAATTGCCTGGCTGGGCTGATGAGACAGTGGATTGCGCAGTCAGATGGAACAGAGTAAATAGGCATGTCAACGTCATAGCTTTAGCCGGTGGTAACCAATCAGCATTCAGGATTAGACCCACCCGTTGTATAACAAGCTATCAATCAATGTGTCTACTGTGCCTGTCTTCATGTTGCTTTGTGTGTGTGTGTGCGTGTGTTTCTCTCTGTGTGTGCGTGCGTAGGTGACTATGCGTTCATGGGCTCAGTGATCATTGAGGAGGTGGTGAATGAGCTGCTTACTAAAGGACTGGACAGCGCTAAGGTCCTGCTGCTGGCTGGGAGCAGGTCAGGACACTGTGTGTGTGTCTGATACTTTACTTACTTGGACATCCGTCTGTTTATCCCTCTGGACCTCTCCAATTGTCCTAATTTCCCTCTCTCTGGATTACTGAATGGGTCTCTCTCTCTCTCTCTCTCTCTCCCTCTCCTTTCTCTCCTCCCTCGCTCCCTCCCTCCCCTCGCTCCCTCCCTCCCCTTGCTCCCTCCCCCCTCTCTCGCTCCCTCACTCCTTCCCTCTCCCTTCCCCCTCCCTCCCCCCCTCCCTCCCTCCTCCCCCCTCCCTCCCTCCTCCTCCCCCCTCCTTCTTTCTCCTCTCCTCCCTCTCTCCCTCTCCCCCTCCCTCCCTCTTTCTCCTCCAGTGCGGGGGGTACAGGTGTACTACTGAACGTGGACCGTGTGGCGGAGCACCTGGAGTCCCGGGGACACAGGGAGATTCAGGTCCGGGGTCTGGCTGACTCTGGCTGGTTCCTGGATAACAAGCAGTACAGATCTACAGACTGTCACAGCACCATCAGCTGTGACCCTACTGAGGCTATCAGGAGAGGAATCAGGTGAGAGAGAGAAGAGGGGAGGGAGGGAGGAAGAGAGGGAGGGAAGGTGGGAGGGAAAGCAATAGAGATCTATACACTGCCACGATACCATCAGCTGTGCCCCCATAATGAGAGGAATCAGGTGAGAGGGAGAGGGGGGGAGAGAGGGAGATGGAGAGAAGGAGATGGAGAGAGGGAGAGTGACAACTGTGACTATACTTCCTGTTTCCTGTCTAGGTACTGGGGTAGTGTGGTGCCAGAGAGCTGCAGACATACTCACATAGGAGAGGAGTGGAACTGCTTCTTTGGATATAAAGTCTACCCCACGCTCAAGAGTAAGAGTCTCTCTCTCTCTCTCTCTCTCTCTCTCTCTCTCTCTCTCTCTCTCTCTCTCTCTCTCTCTCTCTCTCTCTCTCTCTCTCTCTCTCTCTCTCTCTCTCTCTCTCTCTCTCTCTCTCTCTCTCTCTCTCTCTCTCTCGGTCCAGTGTTATTTGATGAGGCCCAGCTAAGAGTAGACCTCCCTCCCTCCCCCTCCCCCTCTCTCTCTCCTCTCCCTTCCTCCCCCCCTCTCTCAAGGTCCAGTGTTTGTGGTCCAGTGGTTATTTGATGAGGCCCAGTTAACAGTAGATAACATCCACCTGACTGGTCAGCCGGTCCACGAGGGACAGTGGAGATACATACAGAATCTGGGCAACGAGCTGAGGAACACACTCAAAGACGTCCCGTAAGACACACACACACACACACACACAGGAATGTACACACACACATTGGACAGTACACACAGAGACACACACATAATAATGTACAAACACACATACACACACACACACACACACACACACACATACACACACCATAACTTCGTGTTTTATTCCATAAAGAATGTTAACGTTTTATGTTATGTGGAATGTTAACTCTCCTCTGATCACATTGATTGATCTGTCTGTTCTGACTGACAGGGCCCTGTTCGCTCCAGCCTGCCTATCCCATGAGGTCATCACCAGGAAGTGAGTGAACAGTCACTGATCATAACTTCCTCTTAGATTAGACATATCATAACTGTGTCTTAGATTATCATAACCTTTACTTGGAGCTATGCAAAAAATGAGTGACTTGACCTGTACCTCTCCCATTTCTAACCTCCTTTCCACTCCCTCCCCCCATTACCATAGTTACTGGATGGACATCCAAGTCAAAGGAACCTCCCTCCCCAGAGCCCTACACTGCTGGGACCGTGGTCTCCATGACAACAACCTCCACCAAAGATCCTCCAACAACAACACCCATAGCAACAATCCTAACCCCACCCCCAACAAGGCTCTGCCCCCAGCTCCAAGGGGCTGTCCTCTGCGTCTGATTGACAGTTGCCCCTGGCCTCACTGTAATCCAACCTGTCCCACTATAAGGGATCAGATCACCGGACAGGAAATGAGCGTGATCCAGTTCCTGAAACACATGGGGTTTGATGTTGCCAAGATGGCCCAGCAACAGGGCATGGACCCAGGGAAACTGCTGGGGATGCTGAATAACGGGAACTGAGCAGTGAGGGACGCATGTAGCTGAAATGAAACACACATACCCGCACACATGGAGGGACAGACGAATGGACACACTCACGGACAGAAGCACACACACCTATACTACACACACAAATACGTTCAAAGAAACACACACTCACTCTGACACAGCAGGACATGGACCTGCTCAACAATGGCAACTGAATGGACTGGAGTGAGGAGCGATATAGAACGCTTTGGTGGATTTGAACGGAACTCAATGCAACAACAGAATAGAAACAGAACTGAACTCTAAGCAACAGGACTGAACAATACTGAGCGAACCCCAAAAGCAACATAACTGAACAGAAAAAGTGACTGTGCTAAACTGAAATGGACTCAACTCAAAACTGTGAGTGCAACTGAACTGAACTCAATGGATCTGAATTCATAACCTTGACTTGGTGCAACTCAAATAATTTTACTTGGTGCAACTCAAACCACCTCAACTCTGAACGCAGCTTGACTAGTGTCTGCAACGGGACAGAACAGAACTCGACTTAACTCAACTGAATAGAACTCATTTATTGTTATTAGAACACAACGGAACTGCAAAGTTTGAGTTCAAACAACTGAACAATGCTTTACTCAACGACGCTGAACTCAACTCAGCCAAACCTGCACAGAACTAAACTATACTGGGAAAAAAATGTGGGTGTGGAAAGACATACATAAATGAAAAGTCATCCGTTTTAAGGATACTACTCAACTAGTTTTTTTCTCTCTAGGGGCCTATCCCAAATGGCATCAGATTCCCCCATAGGGCTCTGGTCAAAAATAGTGCACTATAATTGTGAATAGGGTGCCATTTGGGATGCAGTCTGTTAGTTTTAAAGTAAATAAGACAACGGACTTGTGGATTTTGAAAATATATATATGCATAGATGTATAACTTGTGTATGTACACTACCGGTCAAAAGTTTTAGAACACCTACTCATTCAAGGGTGATCTCCGCATGTGTATTTCCCACCGTAAAGCATGGAAGAGGAGGTGTTATGGTGTGGGGGTGCTTTGCTGGTGACACAGTAGGTGATTTATTTAGAATTCAAGGCTCACTTAACCAGCATGGCTACCACAGCATTCTGCAGCGATACGCCATCCCATCTGGTTTGGGCTTAGTGGGACTCATTTGTTTTTCAACAGGACAATGACCCAACACACCTCTAGGCTGTGTAAGTGCTATTTTACCAAGAAGGAGAGTGATGGAGTGCTGCATCAGATGACCTGGCCTCCACAATCCCCCGACCTCAACCAACACCCAAATTGAGATGGTTTGGGATGAGTCAGACCGCAGAGTGAAGGAAAAGCAGCCAACAAGTTTTCAGCATATGTGGGAACTCCTTCAAGACTGTTGGAAAAGCATTCCAGGTGAAGCTGGTTGAGAGAATGCCAAGAGTGTGCAAAGCTGTCATCAAGGCAAAGGGTGGCTATTTGAAGAATCTCAAATACAAAATATATTTTGATTTGTTTAACACTTTTTTGGTTACTACACGATTCCATATGTGTTATTTCATAGTTTTGTTGTCTTCACTATTATTCTACAATGTAGAAAATAGTAAAAATAAAGAAAAACCCTTGAATGAGTAGATGTTCTAAAACTTTTGACCGGTAGTGAATATGAAGTGGAATCCTCAGACTGTAATGACTTGATAGACTATTATCATTTGGTTTTGATCAATGCTACAGAAGATACAGAATCAAGCTTTTGATATGGAAGGCACTGGATTATAGCAAATCCTCATAGGCTGCGTTTACACAGGCAGCCCAATTCTGATCTATTTCCACTAATTGGTCTTCTAACCAATCAGATCGGATCTTTTGCCAATAAATTGGCCAAAAGACCAGAATTGGGCTGCCTGTGTAAACACAGCCATAGTAACAGGGTTCACTAGAACTGATTGATTCATTGATTTGTTAGTTGACCAGAATTGTCTCAAACTACCGCACAGCCTACTGCCACATCTGAACTCACCAGCAGAGAGAGAAAGGGAGAGAGACTGGCTAAAACGACCACATACCCTACTGACGCACCTAAACATAGGCTACAAGTATAGTGAGAGAAAGATGGATGGTTGATACAGTATGTGGGGAATGTGAGAGATTTGTGATATGGGGCTCTCTACTGGTGATTTAGAGAATTACAAACATTTGTATTCTTGCTGCTTCCAACTCTTCCTAGGTAAATAATACTGACTGGTGCTTTTAATAGCCACATATGCTTTTAAACAAGGATAATAACAATGGGTTATATTTTAGTATCACTAAAAAGGTCACGTGATTAACTGTTTGAACTCAACGCAGGGTTGCATATTTTCGGTAACTTTCCCAAAATGTTCCTGAAATCCCGGTTGGAAGTTTCCTGGAACCAGAAGGGAATAAGCAGAGAATCTGGGAATCATCCAACCAGGATTTCTGTAACACCTGGGAATTCTGGGAAAGTTGGTGGAATTTTGCAACCCTAAACTCAAGCTGCTCTGGAGTTCATATTTATTGGATTAGATGGATCATGTATGTGTGCTATTAGGACAGGAAAGTGATTCTTTGTAAATTGTCAATATATTTAGCTGTTTTTTATGGTGCTGATTGCATGTCTGTAATACATTATAATTGTGTTAAATAATAGAAAGATGTGTTTCAATTATTTATATTAGATTTCTCCACTGAAAAGTAAAAGATTGAAGTCTAGCATAACCACTAGGTACACATCAGGTAAGCAAATACACACGCAGATATGGTAAAACATTTAATTACCTATAAAGTATACAAACAATAAAACAACTTCTTGAAAACAAAAAGAGACATTAAAATAACGTACTGTTTCAGGTGGTTGATCTTCTACGACCATTTCCTTTTTGAATGAACTAATCAGATCGCCCGATACTAAGCGGTGGACTCCTCCTACAGAGACAGTAAACATAGGATGCATCCCAACAGACACTCTATTCTCTACAGAGTGCACTACTTTTGGCCAGCGCCCTAGAAAGTTGTGTACTATCTAGGGAAGAGTGCCATTTTGGAAGCAGAGAGACTAAACTTATCAAGAAATTATACCCTGAACACCAATTAACATAAAAACATAACAAAATCGTACAAAATAATTGTTATATATCAGAAATGGAAAGAAATAACCTATTTGTTCACAGTTGGTATGAAAGGGCTGTTGACAAAAGACCAGTTTATACAATAAAAAATCTAAAGTAATAAAACAATCATACTATTTACAATTAAAAAATAAAAATCCTATATTTCACAGAATTAACCCTGCTTAACAATGACACTGTTTTAACCCTTTGTGCAATGTTTGCAGCTTATTGGCATTTGATCTGTTCCCTATTCAAAGTTGTAAAAAAAAAAGTGCTTTCTGTTCTGTGTCCCTACAAGCACACCGTATCCCAGTCTCGTTTCCTCACCTCTTCACTCCTACATCCTTTCGCATGACCAGGTGTTCCAATCCAAGTTTTTTTTTTTTAAAGGACAAACATCCTTGGTTGAAACTATTGAGCTTGATAAACCATTATTTTGTTTTGTGACATGTCCTTTCATTTCATATGAAGAATAAACAGTAAGGTGTAGCCTATGGCTTGGCCATAGTAAATTCATATAAACTCAGTGGTATTTTCCTATGTAGCCTAGTTACAGTAAGGTGTAACCTAGTTACAGTAAGGTGTAGCCTAGTTACAGTAAGGTGTAGCCTAGTTACAGTAAAATGTAGCCTATGGCTTGGCCATAGTAAGTTCACATAAAGACTGTGGTCTTTCCCTATGAGGTGTAGCCTGTTATTGGAAGAGGGAAATCCTGCTTTGTCCCATTCCCAATCCTATTCCCAATCCTTACAAGGACCAGATTCCTGGGAAAGAGTGTGGATCCTATTAGAATCCTGTTTTGGCCTATGTGGGATTTGTTATTGTAAAGAAGTAAATTCCTTTATAGTCCCAGTCCCAATCCCAACCCAGATTCCTGGGAAAGAGTGTACATCCTATGAGAATAGTTTTCCAGTTTAAGAATTCCTTAACAACTCTTCCCAGAGGCAGGAGAGGAGAGGTATATCCAGTTTTGTTCCATCCAGGACATTTCCCAAAGGATATTCAGAGATCTTCCGAGATATGCCCTCCACTGAGATGGGAGAGAAGTAGTGGGAATGCTAGCCGTTGGAATCCTGGGAAGAAGACAGGAGAAAGAGTGTTGTCAGAAATGTGAGCCAGAAGAAATTGGGAACAAAATAATGCACACACACACACACACACACACACACACACACACTCCCTCTCTTTTTTTATTTATCTCACACACACACACACCTGACTGGCCTGACTGGTGAGTCTGCGAGGAGAGAAGGGTGGTTTCTGCTGGTGGATGGCCTGGAGACGAGTGATCAGGAACTTCTTATCCTCCCCCTCCTAGAGAGAGAATGAACAGGTTACCAGGCAACAACCATGTAGCTGGCAATTAACACATTATACACAGTGTTAGAACAGGTTACCAGGCAACAACCATGTAGCTGGCAACTAACACATTATACACAGTGTTAGAACAGGTTACCAGGCAACAACCATGTAGCTGGCAATTAACACATTATACACAGTGTTAGAACAGGTTACCAGGCAACAACCATGTAGCTGGCAATTAACACATTATACACAGTGTTAGAACAGGTTACCAGGCAACAACCATGTAGCTGGCAATTAACACATTATACACAGTGTTAGAACACGTTATGCCAAGTTAAGTGCTTGTATACACAGTGTTGAACGTACATTTTCTACATTGACATTTTAGTCATTTAGCAGACACTCTTATCCAGAGCAGCTTACAGTTAATACATTCATCTTAAGATAGCTAGGTGGGACAACCACATGTCATAGTAAGCTACTTTATTGAGAATTTTTTTACTATCAGCAAAGTCTCTATTTGGGATTATTTAAAATACTATTTGAAGAGGTAGGGTTTCAGATGTTTTCTAAAGGTAAATATGTATTACAGTGTTATTATGACATTAGTATTGTAATAAAAGGAGGTGTATGTTATAAAGGGTTAAGTCCCATTAGTTGAGACATTACGTTTTCTATCTGCTCCTGCAGCAGACTGATGATCTTCCTCTGTCCATCCACCACCTGGGTGTTGAAGTAAATCACTACCCTGAGCGAGACAAAGAGAGAGAGTGTATGAAAACACACTAAATCACAATAACTTTCTATTATACAGAGATACTGACAGAAATGGAAATGATCAAAACATCCTGAAGGAACTTAGTTTGTGTCAAATCATTCACAGAATCATCCCACTCACAGGAAGACACCAGGAACAGAAACAGAGGGTTCTCCACGATTTAGTGAGCCCGGGCTAGCCAGGAAAGGTGTCTGTCTGTGTGTGTGTGTGTGTGTGTGTGTGTGTGTGTGTGTGTGTGTGTGTGTGTGTGTGTGTGTGTGTGTGTGTGTGTGTGTGTGTGTGTACCACTCACAGGAAGATCCCAGCAGCCAGGAACAGAAACAGAGGGTTCTCCACGATGTAGCTGTGAGCCCAGGCTAGCCAGGCCAGGTTAGGGTTGTGTCTCCCCAACTCCTTCACCCACAGCTTCCCTGACTGGAACATAGTGGACAGGCTACGGAACGGACCGCATGACTCAGACGGACGGATACTGGAGGAAGGTATATAGATATTATAGTAGATCAATGTGAATAATGTATATTGCAGGTATATGTGTGTTTGAATTTGCTAATGTGTGTTCAATATGTTCAGTGAGTGTGTTACTGACATCAGAGTGTGTTACTGACATCAGAGTGTGTTACTGACATCAGAGTGTGTTACTGACACCAGAGTGTGTTACTGACATCAGAGTGTGTTACTGACACCAGAGTGTGTTACTGACATCAGAGTGTGTTACTGACACCAGAGTGTGTTACTGACACCCGAGTGTGTTACTGACACCCGAGTGTGTTACTGACACCAGAGTGTGTTACTGACACCCGAGTGTGTTACTGACACCAGAGTGTGTTACTGACATCAGAGTGTGTTACTGACATCAGAGTGTGTTACTGACATCAGAGTGTGTTACTGACACCAGTCCATCTCCCTACCTCCACATAGTGTAGGTAACACACACGGCAGCCCCCAGGAATGAAGGGAAGCAGAGGAGTGTGATGAAGATGGTGGTCATCTGACTGGCTCTATAGGGCTTCCTAGGGGACTGGCAGTTCATCATTACACTAGTCTGGTGGGGGGGAGAATACTGTCAGAGAACCGTTTGATCAAGGTACAGAGTCAAGACAAGGTTCAAGGTCAGTTGACGTTCAGTTGTAGTTCCATAGTAAGTATTCTACATAGTCCAGTTACCAGGATGATCATGGCACAGTGATCAAAACAGAGGTTTATGTACCTTCTTCATGTAGAAGAGAAGCAGTAGTTTGATGATCTGTACAGCAGGAAGCAGAGGAGTGAACAACACCCCCAACCTACACAACACAGACATGATACAACATCACCACAACACCCCCAACCTCCACAACACAGACATGATACAACATCACTACAACACCCCCAACCTACACAACACAGACAACATCACTACAACACCCCCAACCTCCACAACACACATGATACAACATCACCACAACACCCCCAACCTCCACAACACAGACATGATACAACATCACTACAACACCCCCAACCTCCACAACATACATGATACAACATCACTACAACACCCCCAACCTACACAACAGACATCATACAACATCACTACAACACCCCAACCTACACAACATCACTACAACACCCCCAACCTCCACAACACATACATGATACAACATCACTACAACACCCCCAACCTCCACAACACAGACATCATACAACATCACTACAACACCCCCAACCTCCACAACACACATGATACAACATCACTACAACACCCCCAACCTACACAACAGACATCATACAACATCACTACAACACCCCAACCTACACAACATCACTACAACACCCCCAACCTCCACAACACATACATGATACAACATCACCACAACACCCCCAACCTACACAACACAGACATGATACAACATCACTACAACACCCCCAACCTACACAACACAGACATGATACAACATCACTACAACACCCCCAACCTACACAACACAGACATGATACAACATCACCACAACACCCCCAACCTACACAACACAGACATGATACAACATCACTACAACACCCCCAACCTACACAACAGACATCATACAACATCACTACAACACCCCAACCTACACAACATCACTACAACACCCCCAACCTCCACAACACATACATGATACAACATCACTACAACACCCCCAACCTCCACAACACAGACATCATACAACATCACTACAACACCCCCAACCTCCACAACACACATGATACAACATCACTACAACACCCCCAACCTACACAACAGACATCATACAACATCACTACAACACCCCAACCTACACAACATCACTACAACACCCCCAACCTCCACAACACAGACATGATACAACATCAATACAACACCCCCAACCTCCACAACACAGACATGATACAACATCACTACAACACCCAACCTCCACAACACAGACATGATACAACATCACTACAACACCCCCAACCTACACAACAGACATTATACAACATCACTACAACACCCCCAACCTACACAACAGACATGATACAACATCACTACAACACCCCCAACCTCCACAACACAGACATGATACAACATCACTACAACACCCAACCTCCACAACACAGACATGATACAACATCACTACAACACCCCCAACCTACACAACACATACATTATACAACATCACTACAACCCCCCCTCCACAACACAGACATGATACAACATCACCACAACCCCCCCACCCACCTCCACAACACAGACATGATACAACATCACTACAACACCCCCAACCTACACAACAGACATGATACAACATCACTACAACACCCCCAACCTCCACAACACAGACATGATACAACATCACTACAACACCCCCAACCTCCACAACAGACATGATACAACATCACTACAACACCCCCAACCTCCACAACACAGACATGATACAACATCACTACAACCCCCCCAACAGACATGATACAACATCTCTACAACACCCCCAACCTCCACAACACAGACATGATACAACATCACTACAACACCCCCAACCTACACAACACAGACATGATACAACATCACTACAGCACCCCCAACCTCCACAACACAGACATTATACAACATCACTACAACCCCCCCCCCACCTCCACAACACAGACATGATACAACATCACTACAACCCCCCAACCTCCACAACACAGACATGATACAACATCACTACAACCCCCAACCTCCACAACACAGACATGATACAACATCACTACAACACCCCCCAACCTACACAACAGACATGATACAACATCACTACAACACCCCCAACCTCCAGAACACAGACATGATACAACATCACTACAACCCCCCAACCTCCACAACACATACATGATACAACATCACTACAACACCCCCAACCTCCACAACAGACATGATACAACATCACTACAACACCCCCAACCTCCACAACACAGACATGATACAACATCACCCCAACCTCCACAACACAGACATGATACAACATCACCCCAACCTCCACAACACAGACATGATACAACATCACTACAACACCCCCAACCTACACACAGACATCATACAACATCACTACAACACCCCCAACCTCCACAACACAGACATGATACAACATCACCCCAACCTCCACAACACAGACATGATACAACATCACTACAACACCCCCAACCTACACACAGACATCATACAACATCACTACAACACCCCCAACCTCCACAACACAGACATGATACAACATCACCCCAACCTCAACAACACAGACATGATACAACATCACTACAACACCCCCAACCTCCACAACACACATGATACAACATCACTACAACACCCCCACAACACAGACATGATACAACATCTCTACAACACCCCCAACCTCCACAACAGACATGATACAACATCACTACAACACCCCCAACCTCCACAACAGACATGATACAACATCACTACAACACCCCCAACCTCCACAACAGACATGATACAACATCACTACAACCCCCCCAACCTCCAGACAATACAACATCACTACAACACCCCAACACAGACATGATACATCACTACAACACCCCAACCTCCACAACACAGAGACTCAAGTGTACAAGGTTAGGTTTAGGGCCAGGGTTAGAGGTCATACCAGGCCAGGGTTAAGGCTAGGTGTAGGGTTAAGGTTAGGTTTAGGGCCAGGGTTAGAGGTCATACCAGGCCAGGGTTAAGGCTAGGTGTATGGTTAAGGTTAGGTTTAGGGCCAGGGTTAGAGGTCATACCAGGCCAGGGTTAAGGCTAGGTGTAGGGTTAAGGTTAGGTTTAGGGCCAGGGTTAGAGGTCATACCAGGCCAGGGTTAAGGCTAGGTGTAGGGTTAAGGTTAGGTTTAGGGCCAGGGTTAGAGGTCATACCAGGCCAGGGTTAAGGCTAGGTGTATGGTTAAGGTTAGGTTTAGGGCCAGGGTTAGAGGTCATACCAGGCCAGGGTTAAGGCTAGGTGTAGGGTTAAGGTTAGGTTTAGGGCCAGGGTTAGAGGTCATACCAGGCCAGGGTTAAGGCTAGGTGTAGGGTTAAGGTTAGGTTTAGGGCCAGGGTTAGAGGTCATACCAGGCCAGTGTTAAGGCTAGGTGTAGGGTTAAGGTTAGGTTTAGGGCCAGGGTTAGAGGTCATACCAGGCCAGGGTTAAGGCTAGGTGTATGGTTAAGGTTAGGTTTAGGGCCAGGGTTAGAGGTCATACCAGGCCAGTGTCTGTCCGTAGATGAGTTCCAACACGTTCCTGGCGATGTCAAACACCGGCTTCCTTTTCCTCTTCAACACCCTCTGAGAAAACAACCTGCAGGAGAGAGAGAGAAGGAGAGAGAGAATAATAAGGGATAAAGGATTGAGAATGGGAAAGAAAGCGATAGAGACTGTATAATGCGTTGAAAGAGTTGCCGAGTTTATGAGCAAGAAAATATGAGGGAGAGAGAGAGAGAGAGAGAGAGAGAGAGAGAGAGAGACAGAGAGACACAGAGCGCACAGACAGAGAGACAGAGAGCGAGAGAGAGAGACAGACAGAGTACCCACCTCCAGAGGAACTCTCCAAAGAAGGTGTCCAGTATGGTAAAGATGAAATCCATGAGGAGGAAGCGGTACAGCTCCTGTCCTACAAAACTCTCCCAGCACTGACAACAACAACACAAGAAACTACATCAACAACAACAACAATATTTACATTTGACAATTTATTCAGTTAGCAGACGCTCTTATCCAGAGCGACTTACAGTTAGTGAGTGCATACATTTTCATACTGGCCCCCCGTGGGAATCGAACCCACAACCCTGGCGTTGCAAAGCGCCATGCTCTACCAACTGAGCTACACAGGACTATATATCAACATCATCATCAATATCAACAACATCAATATTAACCACATCAACAACATCATCAATATCAACATCAACATCATCAATATCAACAACATCCTCAATATCATCAATATCAACATCATCAATATCAACAACAACACAGGAGACACCAGTCATAACAGCAGCACAGATTTCATTTTGAGCAAAATAGTTCTGGACACTGTCGAGTTGATAATGCTGTAATTGGAATGTTGGGACAGAATCGGAATGCTGGAACGCAAATGTTCCTCTCACCTGCAGGCCGATGCTGTTGGGGTCAGAAGCGATCCGGCCCAGCCAATGGAAGCACAGCACTACGAGCACGCTCACTTTCAACATCAGGTTCCTCAAACACACAAATAGTAGATTTTTTAAATGTTTAGAACACACAGACAAACACACACACTTCTGTCAACTAGCAAGACTCTTGATTTCCATAAACTCTCCATTAACTTCCCATTACGTCTGTAGGATGCACTTCCACCCCTCTACCTACAGATGGCGATGTATGTGCGTACGATGGGGGAGTCATACTCCTCCATCCACACAAAAACGTCTAAATTAAGTTTGTGGACTGCAGTTCCACCCCTCTACCTGCTGATGGCGACGTATGTGTGTACGCTGGGCGAGTCGTACTCCTCCATCCAGGCAGTAGCGTTGAAGAGGCCAGGGAGCAGGAGGTTGATGAGAGACACTACGACTGGCAGGGCTAACAGACTGGCTTCCTTCAGGAGAGGGTCCTTAGTGGGAATACGAGATCTGTACTGGAGGTCCTAGAGAGGGAGGAAGAAGGTGTGAAAATGGAAAATGAAAATGGAGGATGAAAGCAATGTACAGGATCTGAAAAAGTGTGTCTCTTACCTTGTGCATGTACTCAGAAAAGCAGGGGCTGTGTGTTCAATAGGGCGATATGGGCGACGCACTGCCAAACAGGAAAAGGAAGGGATTTTTTTTCTAATCAATTATATCACGGCAACAGTAGTTATCAGTGTTGTAATCTAGACATCTGATCTGCCACAGTGCCACACTGCCACTAAATGTCCAATCAGGCTAAAGTCGTGCTTCAAATGGCCCCCCCCCCTTTTGGGGCGATTTCAGTCAGGTTGAAAATCGCCCAGAAGTCTGTCATAGACTCCCATGTAAAATCTATTTTTTTCAAATTTCAGAGCTTTCAATACAATCTCTATGGGTTTCTGAGGGCTTGCACTTACGCGCTTTCGTCATACGTAACGTAACCATGAACGTAACTAAGAAAAGAGCGGGTAGCAGCATCAATCAATTCACGTACTACTATCAAGATGGCTATAGCGTTCAGTGCAACTCCGATTGTCTCTTTGAAAGAAGTTCACATCAAAGAGACAACCACAAAGTGCAGGAGCGCTTTTTGAGTTCCTTCCCATCTCGGAATCAACCTCAGTCTCAATCGCCAGTGTGCTTTTGGAGAGACTGAACGGTCTTTTGCCGACGACGTGAAAGTCAAACTCATTGCGCAAGCTTACGATGGAGCCAGTGTGATGAGGCGAGAGAAGGCAAAAGGTGCGTGAGCATTTCAAGAAAGGCCATTACGTGCATTGCTATGCGCATCAGCTGAATTTGATCATGCAGCAAGCTAAAAAAGTAACTAGTAAACTAGTCCTCAGCATGCCTGATTTCAATGAGAAAGTCATTGACCGCTTTGCTGCATTGAAAGAGAGAAGAGAACAGTTTCAGTACAAGTAATGTAGCCTCTCTCTCTCTCTTTGTCCCTCCCTGTCTGTCTCTTTAACACACACACGCCCAAATCAGTTCACAGTTGATGTTGTTTAAAATAGTTATTTTTCATTTAAAAAAAAGTAAACAATTTTTTTTACAAATCTATACAATTGGCCAGAATATGGTTGTTCATATTTACAAAGCCATACAGATAGCTGTGTTTACCTTTTCTATAAATTATTTTCAAATTCTGTTTTCAGGCAAAATGTCTATCACTGTTCATTTTCACAAATCTATACAAGAGGGCAGAATATGGAAGTCTATAAAAATTTCTTATTACCAATAACTTGCATCAATGTTTTCAGTAGCCTCTATCAAAAGCTCCTGCTTGCTCAGGTGCACATATTTCCAATTCAACCATGAGGCCTTTTTGAAGCAAGTAATGTGTATATCAGTATTGACTTATATGCTGCCCCTGTCTTCATGTTGTTGCTGGACATATCTTTTTTAAAATGTGTGTAGGTCACCTAAATCATCAGAAAAATTGCCCCCCCTGAGAATTTTTTCAGGAGCCGCCACTGCAGAGAAGTAGTACAGAGCTAGAACACAGGCCACAGTACTGCCTATACAGATGAACCATGCCAGACCATGTACTGTCACACGTCCTATTCTCTGACACACTGTCTTCTGGACATGCTTCCGATTAGTCTCCTCCAACAACTCCTACAGACAGAGAGAGAGAGAGACATGGTTACGATTAGTCTCCTCCAACAACTCCTACAGAGAGAGAGACATGGTTACGATTAGTCTCCTCTAACAACTCCTACAGAGAGAGAGAGAGACATGCTTCCGATTAGTCTCTTCCAACAACTCCTACAGACAGAGAGAGAGACATGGTTACGATTAGTCTCCTCCAACAACTCCTACAGACAGAGAGAGAGACATGGTTACGATTAGTCTCCTCCAACAACTCCTACAGAGAGAGAGACATGGTTACGATTAGTCTCCTCCAACAACTCCTACAGACAGAGAGAGAGACATGGTTACGATTAGTCTCCTCCAACAACTCCTACAGATAGAGAGAGAGACATGGTTACGATTAGTCTCCTCCAACAACTCCTACAGAGAGAAAGAGACATGGTTACGATTAGTCTCCTCCAACAACTCCTACAGACAGAGAGAGAGACATGGTTACGATTAGTCTCCTCCAACAACTCCTACAGAGAGAGAGACATGGTTACGATTAGTCCCTCCAACAACTCCTACAGACAGAGAGAGACATGGTTACGATTAGTCTCCTCTAACAACTCCTACAGAGAGAGAGAGAGACATGCTTCCGATTACCTACAGACAGAGAGAGAGACATGGTTACGATTAGTCTCCTCTAACAACTCCTACAGAGAGAGAGAGAGACATGCTTCCGATTAGTCTCTTCCAACAACTCCTACAGACAGAGAGAGAGACATGGTTACGATTAGTCTCCTCCAACAACTCCTACAGAGAGAGAGACATGGTTACGATTAGTCCCTCCAACAACTCCTACAGAGAGAGGGACATGGTTACGATTAGTCTCCTCCAACAACTCCTACAGACAGAGAGAGAGACATGGTTACGATTAGTCTCCTCCAACAACTCCTACAGAGAGAGAGAGACATGGTTACAATTAGTCTCCTCCAACAACTCCTACAGAGAGAGAGACATGGTTACGATTAGTCTCCTCCAACAACTCCTACAGAGAGAGAGAGAGAGACATGGTTACGATTAGTCTCCTCCAACAACTCCTACAGACAGAGAGAGACATGGTTACGATTAGTCTCCTCTAACAACTGATCATGATTAATTAGGCGAATTAGCTTTTTCCTCTTCAAGTTTTTTGCAAAACAAAACAAATATCTTATGTCATCACATTCCTGACTGACTAACAACATTATTGCATGTGTGTGTATGTGTGATGGGAGTGTATGTGTGTATGAGAGTGTATGGGAGTGTGTGGGAGTGTGTGTGTGTATGGGAGTGTGTGTGTGTGTGTGTATGGGAGTGTGTGTGTGTATGGGAGTGTGTGTGTGTATGGGAGTGTGTGTGGGATGTATAGGACGCTGTAAGGAGAATGTCCTTTGACAAATTAAAAGAAAACAAACTGGAGTAGCTCAATATTGACCTGGAAGTTCAAAAGGATACCGGACAACCACAAACTGTGTGTGTACGTGTCAAAGGAGCGTGCATCTGTACGTGTCCCTACCTTGAGTTGAGTGCAGATGTTTTCAGAGCGGAGTTTGACGGAGGTCTTCTTGATGACTTTAAAGTCCCAGGAAGTGAACACCTTCATCGCCAGGATACCATGAGACTTGTCTATACGGAAACTCTGACCAAACGACTTGGACATGCTGGGGGGAGGACACACACACACCCCTTACTTTGTGAACTGTTAGTCCTGTAAGTCCTGTCATTTAACATCTAAATACACTGAGTGTACAAAACATTAGGAACACCTGCTCTTTCCATGACAGACTGACCAGGTGAATCCAGGTGAAAACTATGATCCCTAATTGATGTCACTTGTTAAATCCACTTCAATCAGTGTAGATGAAGGGGAGGAGACATTTTACAGAAGGGTTTTTAAGCCTTGGGACAATTGAGACATGGATTGTGTATGTGTGCAATTCAGAGGGTGAATGGACAAGACAAAAGATTGAAGTGCCTTCGAACAGGGTATGGTAGTAGGTGCCAGGTGCACCGGTTTGAGTGTGTCAAGAACTGCAACGCTGCTGGGTTTTTCACGCTCAACAGTTTCCCGTGTGTATCAAGCATGGCCCACCACCCAAAGGACATCCAGCCAACTTGACACAACTGTGGGAAGCATTGGAGTCAACATGGGCCAGCATCCCTGTGGAACGCTTTCAACACCTTGTAGAGTCCATAACCCTGACAAATTGAGGCTGTTCTGAGGGCAAAAGGGGGTGCAACTCAGTATTAGGAAGGTGTTCCTAATGTTTGGTATACTCAGTGTACACTGAAGTAGTCTCTCTCTCTCTCTGATGAAAGACAGAGACACCCCCCCCTCCCCACACACACACCTGTAGACGAGGATGATGCAGGTGATGAAGAAAGCCCCTCCTATGGTGAAGAAGTACGCCAGGGGCATGTTGTAGGACAGCTTCACTCCACAGTCTGTTTCCATTGTCCTTTTAGATGGAGAGTGACTGGGCTGCTGGTCCATACCGCTACTACTGACACTACAGTTCTTATACAGGGTAGAGTTACTATAGTAACCATAGTACATCACTGAGTCTGAGAAATAACCCTGGGGAGAGGGGGAGAGAGAGAGAGAGAGAGAGAGAGAGAGAGGAGGGAGAGAGTGAGACGGGGGACGGAGAGGGGGAGGTATGTTTGGTATGAGGATACCCCTCCAGTGAGCAGCCTGGAGGGGTGTACTGCCTGGTGCTGTTTGGGGGTATGGGACAGTATGTTTGGTATGAGGTGAATGTCTGGTTCTTACCCCTCCAGTGAGCAGCTCCAGCCCAGAGAAGGCTACGTGTCCCTGGGTTAACCTGGGGGGGTGTACTGCCTGGTGCTGTTTGGGGGTATGGGACAGTATGTTTGGTATGAGGTGAATGTCTGCTTCTTACCCCTCCAGTGAGCAGCTCCAGCCCAGAGAAGGCTACGTGTCCCTGGGTTAACCTGGGGGGTGTACTGCCTGGTGCTGTTTGGGGGTATGGGACAGTATGTTTGGTATGAGGTGAATGTCTGGTTCTTACCCCTCCAGAGAGCAGCTCCAGCCCAGAGAAGGCTACGTGTCCCTGGGTTAACCTGGGGGGTGTACTGTCTGGTGCTGTTTGGGGGTATGGGACAGTATGTTTGGTATGAGGTGAATGTCTGGTTCTTACCCCTCCAGAGAGCAGCTCCAGCCCAGAGAAGGCTACGTGTCCCTGGGTTAACCTGGGGGGTGTACTGCCTGGTGCTGTTTGGGGGTATGGGACAGTATGTTTGGTATGAGGTGAATGTCTGGTTCTTACCCCTCCAGAGAGCAGCTCCAGCCCAGAGAAGGCTACGTGTCCCTGGGTTAACCTGGGGGGGTGTACTGCCTGGTGCTGTTTGGGGGTATGGGACAGTATGTTTGGTATGAGGTGAATGTCTGGTTCTTACCCCTCCAGAGAGCAGCTCCAGCCCAGAGAAGGCTACGTGTCCCTGGGTTAACCTGGGGGGTGTACTGCCTGGTGCTGTTTGGGGGTATGGGACAGTATGTTTGGTATGAGGTGAATGTCTGGTTCTTACCCCTCCAGAGAGCAGCTCCAGCCCAGAGAAGGCTACGTGTCCCTGGGTTAACCTGGGGGGGTGTACTGTCTGGGGCAGGGCCAGGAACAAAACCGTGACCAGGAACAGGAAGACGTTGAAGAAGAGGAGGGTCTTGACGAACAGGAAGTAGGAGAGGACGCCGGTGCCGAAACGACCGCTCACCCTCTTCAGCGCCACCTGGGGAAGAGGAACAGAGATAGTGAGAAAGAACAGAGATATAATGTGTGTGTGAGAGGAGAGAGAGAGAGATAGAGAGCCTTACCTGCCACAGCTGTAGGGAGTGGAGGAAGAAGTCATGGACCCCCTCCTCATCCACTGGGCTCCTATTACAGAGAGAGGGGGGGGAGAGAGAGGGAGGAAGGGAGAGAGGGAGAGAAGAGAGAAAGAGAGAGGGAGGGAGAGGCAGAGAGGGGGAGAGAGAGAGAGGGGGAGAGAGAGAGGGAGAGAGGGACGGGGGAGAGAGAAGAGAGAGGGGGAGAGGAGCGAGAAAGGGGAGAGGAGAGAGAGAGAGAGAGGGGAGAGAGAGAGAGAGAGAGGGGGAGAGGAGAGAGGGGGGAGATAGGGGGAGAGGAGAGAGAGGGGAGAGAGAGAGAGAGGGGGGAGAGAGGGACAGGGAGAGAGAGGAAAGAGGGAGGGGGAGAGAGGGGGAGAGGAGTGAGAAAGGGGAGAGGAGAGAGAGAGAGAGGGGGAGAGGAGAGAGGGGGAGATAGGGGGAGAGGAGAGAAAGAGGGGAGAGTAGAGAGAGAGAGAGGGGGAGGATGAGAGAGAGAGAGAGAGAGAGAGAGAGAGAGAGAGAGAGAGAGAGAGAGAGAGAGAGAGTAAGAGAGAGATGAGAGGGTACTTCAGTGGGTCGGATACAAACACACATACATACACTTCTAACCACTAAAAACAAACACACCCCTAACCAGTAACCAATGTTCAGAAAACAGACAGACATTGTGTAAACACTCCCTCACCACTAGGCTTTGACCACCTTGATAAGCACTGACAACTCTTCATATTAAATATTTCATGGCCTTTAAGACCTAATTCGAAAGGAACCACAATCACAAGCCTTTTGCTCCCCAGGGAACCTGCAGTTGAACACAACAGGAAGAGACTCACTCAGAAGATTCTCCTCAGTAAATACAAGAACACACACACACACAACAAAGGAACAAAGACTATACAAACAGTCAAACAAACACAGTCAGTCTGTTCTGTGGGAACAATGGGTCTGGCTGGATACTGGTACTGTACAGAACTGGGCCTCAAAGAGTTGCCTCAAAGAACATTGTATTGTAGGAGTTCAGGCTTGTTTAATCCTAAAATCTGTGTTGCGTTGTTTAGTCCCAACTCAAATACAAAGAAGACACTTCCTGTCCTGTTGCTTTGAAACACATTTAAACCCATGTAGCGTAACTACAAACATCATGCTTATAACAAACTGGAGGTGGTGTGTGTGCTAGCGTTTAGAGTTCAAGAAAATTCATACCAGCTAATAAACTAAAGCCTCTAACAGAAACAAGGCTTAAATCAAAACATGTGTGTGTGTGTGTGTATCACCAGTGAATTGTTAGAATTACTGTTGTCACGGATATTGCAGGTACACAAGCAGGACGTAGTCCCTACACATTGGAGCAAAAACAATCTGCGTTTTGTGTGACGATGTAGGCTAATCTTTGTAGTTGCTGCCATATCGTAATCATCAGCTAGAGTTGCTGAAAAACAACACTACTACTTTGACTCTGTGTCACGAGAATTTCCATCTCAATGTTTGAAACTGAACTGTTATATTACTCAATCTGTATCCCAGAGGTTATATATCTCTAATAAACAGACAGAATCTCCCAGCTTACAGTTGTCAAGTCTTTATTCAGAGAGCGCTCTGCCCCAAAATGGGTGCACAGTCTTTTTATACTCACACACACACACACACACACACACACACACACACACACACACACACACACACACACACACACACACACACACACACACACACACACACACACACACACACACACACACACACACACACACACACACACACACACAACACACGTTCTTATCATAGCCTACTCCTTGCTCAGGCAGGCTGCATTTTTTCACTATTCCCATACATAGTTATCGCGTTCTCACAATATTCTGCAAGCCTCTCACTCCCCCTCCCTGTGTGGGGACATCTGTTTTTGAAACCTGTCTCCTGTTATTGGTTTCAACGTTTGCACTTCTGCTTGCCTAACTACAAGACACAAATATACATCTTATATAAGCACATATGATTAACTCTCTAAGCTCTAGTCTTCTAATAGTCATACATTATTAGTTTAACTGAGGATGTGACATTTCAGTCATATCTTACTCACACATTTCTTTATCAGTCTGCCTCCTGCTTAGCCAATGTTCGCAATGATGATTAAAAAAAGAACATTACATCGCTATTAGACTGCGTGTCTGTGTCTTGCTTGTTTGATATGCTGCCTAGATAGCTGCATGTAAATCCCCACTTGAGTTTTGCATTGGGACAAAAAAACCAACTGAGAGTTTTGTGTACAAACTCAACTCCTCTCCTGAAAAAAGAACCTGAAATCGTGTTTATGTTTAATAGTCTACTGGGACAGGGAATGCAGTAGTTGGAACATCTCAATCATGTCCTTTGTGTACAACATTAAGTTTTGTAGGCTACACCAGACAATGGCCCTTATCGCCGATCAAGGAGGGGGAAGCTGCAGCGGAGAACTGAGCAGCAGCTACGTAAAAAAACAAAGAATCCTGCACATGTGCAGAAATCTCTGCATCTTTAGCCACGGCAAATCAGGTTTCCAGACAATCCGGAACCGCAGCCACTGGTTATGATTATTGCTCTGTGTGCTGGTAGTGTTCTAGTGTGCTTGACCTCTTCACAAAGACCACGTGACCCTTCAAACACAAAACAAAACATTCGTTAACATGTGTGTATGCATGCGTGAACATCAGTGTCTATCTGTGTGTGTGTGTCACTGTCAACAACCCCTGAACAAGGACAGTATATCCTCCAAAAGTATATCCTCCACACAGCTATGCTGCCCATAACGTCTGAAACAGTACCTAGTCAGTTGTTTTGCCCTACTCTTAGGCAGGCCTGCAATCTGAAGGCCACGTACTGTGAGCCTGTGTACGTGGCCGAGACTTCCAAATATCACCAACTTGCATTTGCATCCCAGGCTGTCCAAGCCTGATATGAGGGGCTGCTATTTCAGGAGCGTTTCAGAAAAGGCACACACACACTGACCAACTTACCTGCTCTGGACCCTCTCCATTCCGCTCCTCTTCAACCTAGTCCAGCCAGGCCTGTTAGCAGTGTGTATGTATATAAGTGTGTAAGTGTGTAAATGTGAATTTGTGTGTGTGTGTCTTCCTTCTCAATAACAGACTCAATAAAGCAACACCCATCTCTGTTTCCTGTCATGTGATTTCCTGAAACCTGTCGACAAAAGCTGCAGCTTATAGGGGAGAATGATGTATCTAAGGTAGAGGGGAGAGAGAGAGAGAGAGAGAGAGAGAGAGAGAGAGAGAGAGAGAGAGAGAGAGAGAGAGAGAGAGAGAGAGAGAGAGAGGCTGATGCGAAGCTGATATTGGATGGGGAGTGTGTGAATGTGTGTTTGAGGAGAGTTGTGATTAAATGTGTGTACAGCATTTAGTGACTGTACAGCATGTGCACATATGAGTGTGTGTGTGCGAGCATGTGTATGTAAGATCAGGAAGCGGAAACAGTAGTTACCTGGAAGACCTAGAAGAAACATGGAGGACAAAGAATGCAACAGCGTCGGCATCATGAGGCTCGTATCAGGTAAACGTGTTTCTGTGTGTGTGTGTGTGTGTGTGTGTGTGTGTGTGTGTGTGTGTGTGTGTGTGTGTGGGGCCTCTTCCATCTTCTATGTGTTATAACACACCACCTCAGTTGGTAGAACTAACTATTTAGCTTTTTAATTTCAGTTGTATGAAGACTTCATTAAAAATATATTGTGACAGTCAAGCCACTGATATATGTATTTTATGTCATTTGAATTTGAATTTATAATAAACATCTACAGTGGAACGGTTTGTTTGTTATAATCAACAGCTGAATATGCAGCTTTAAACTTTCAGTTTTCAGAGATGTGTGTGTTTGTTTGTGTGTGTGTGTTAGTGAGAGAGAGAGACCGAGAGAGAGAGAGAGAGAGAGAGAGAGAGAGAGAGAGAGAGAGAGAGAGAGAGAGAGAGAGAGAGAGAGAGAGAGAGAGAGAGAGAGAGAGAGAGAAAGCAGCTTGAATTGAAATTGAATTGAATTGAATTTAGAGAGAGAGAGAGAGAGAGAGAGAGAGAGAGAGAGAGAGAGAGAGAGAGAGAGAGAGAGAGAGAGAGAGAGAGAGAAGGCAAGAAGGGCCTTCTATGCCATCAAAAGGAACATAAAATTTGACATACCAATTAGGATCTGGCTAAATATACTTGAATCAGTTATAGTTATAATTCAATACATACAGTTATATAATATATACTGAACAAAAATATAAATGCAACACGTAAAGTGTTGGTCCCATGTTTCATGAGCTGAAATAAAAGATCACAGAAATGTGCTGAGGAGTATTTCTGTCTGTAATAATGCACTTTTGTGGGGAAAAACTCAGGGTCTTTAACTTCTCTATTTGGACCATTTCTACAGAGATTGCCCTAAAAGTAAATACTTTACCTAAGAGTATAATCATATTTCCCATTGATTGATCATGGGATACACTGGATAGGTGCAGTAATGTGTTGTTTTTCCCTTCATAGATGCTCTCCTCCCTTCTCACTCTATCTATCCCCTTCTCTCTCTACCTCTCCACCCCCCTCTCTCACTCTCCATCCCTTCATAGATGCTCTCCTCCCTTCTCACTCTATCTATCCCTCTCTCCATCCCCCCCAATAGAGGAGAGCTGTAGGTCCATCCTTCCATAGATGAATCTCTCTCCTTCCTGCTCATTCTTTTTAATTTCATGTACTTTTCACCACTTTTTCTCCCCAATTTCATGATATCCAATTGGTAGTTACAGTCTTGTCCCATCGCTGCAACTCCCATACGGACTCGGGAGAGGCGAAGGTCGAGAGCCAATGCGTCCTCCGAAACACGACCCCGCCAAGCCGCACTGCTTCTTGATACACTGCTCGCTTAACCCGGAAGCCAGCCGCACCAATGTGTCGGTGGAAACACACCGTATAACTGGCGACACGAGTCAGCGTGCAAGCACCCGGCCCACCACAAGGAGTCGCTAGAGCGCAATGGGACAAGGACATTACATTTACATTTACATTTACGTCATTTAGCAGACAAATAGGTGCATTCACCTTATAGCCAGTGGGTTAACCACTTTACTAAGTTTTTTTTATATATATATATTTTTTTGTTGTTGTTGTTATTATTCTTTTTTTTTTGGGGGGGGGTAGGAGGATTACTTTATCCTATCCCAGGTATTCCTTAAAGAGGTGGGGTTTCAAATGTCTCCGGAAGGTGGTGAGTGACTCCGCTGTCCTGGCGTCGTGAGGGAGCTTGTTCCACCATTGGGGTGCCAGAGCAGCGAACAGTTTTGACTGGGCTGAGCGGGAACTATGCTTCCGCAGAGGTAGGGAGCCAGCAGGCCAGAGGTGGATGAACGCAGTGCCCTCGTTTGGGTGTAGGGACTGATCAGAGCCTGAAGGTACGGAGGTGCCGTTCCCCTCACAGCTCCGTAGGCAAGCACCATGGTCTTGTAGCAGATGCGAGCTTCAACTGGAAGCCAGTGGAGTGTGCGGAGGAGCGGGGTGACGTGAGAGAACTTGGGAAGGTTGAACACCAGACGGGCTGCGGCATTCTGGATGAGTTGTAGGGGTTTAATGGCAGGCAGGGAGCCCAGCCAACAGCGAGTTGCAGTAATCCAGACGGGAGATGACAAGTGCCTGGATTAGGACCTGTGCCGCTTCCTGTGTAAGGCAGGGTCGTACTCTCCGAATGTTGTAGAGCATGAACCTACAGGATCGGGTCACCGCCTTGATGTTAGCGGAGAACGACAGGGTGTTGTCCATGGTCACGCCAAGGCTCTTCGCACTCTGGGAGGAGGACACAACGGAGTTGTCAACCGTGATGGCGAGATCATGGAACGGGCAGTCCTTCCCCGGGAGGAAGAGCAGCTCCGTCTTGCCGAGGTTCAGCTTGAGGTGGTGATCCGTCATCCATACTGATATGTCTGCCAGACATGCAGAGATGCGATTCGCCACCTGGTTATCAGAAGGGGGAAAGGAGAAGATTAGTTGTGTGTCGTCAGCGTAGCAATGATAGGAGAGGCCATGTGAGGATATGACAGAGCCAAGTGATTTGGTGTATAGCGAGAATAGGAGAGGGCCTAGAACTGAGCCCTGGGGGACACCAGTGGTGAGAGCACGTGGTGCAGAGACAGCTTCTCGCCACGCCACTTGGTAGGAGCGACCGGTCAGGTAGGACGCAATCCAAGAGTGAGCCGCGTCGGAGATGCCCAGCTCGGAGAGGGTGGAGAGGAGGATCTGATGGTTCACAGTATCAAAGTCAGCAGACAGGTCTAGAAGGACAAGAGCAGAGGAGAGAGAGTTAGATTTAGCAGTGCGGAGAGCCTCTGTGACACAGAGAAGAGCAGTCTCAGTTGAATGACCAGTCTTGAAACCTGACTGGTTTGGATCAAGAAGGTCATTCTGAGAGAGATAGCAAGAGAGTTGGCTAAAGACGGCATGCTCAATAGTTTTGGAAAGAAAAGAAAGAAGGGATACTGGTCTGTAGTTGTTGACATCAGAGGGATCGAGTGTTGGTTTTTTGAGAAGGGGTGCAACTCTCGCTCTCTTGAAGACGGAAGGGACATAGCCAGCGGTCAAGGATGAGTTGATCAGCGAGGTGAGGTAAGGGAGAAGGTCACCGGAGATGGTCTGGAGAAGAGAGGAGGGGATAGGGTCAAGCGGGCAGGTTGTTGGGCGGCCTGCCTTCACAAGTCGCAAGATTTTATCTGGAGAGAGAGGGGAGAAAGAAGTCAAAGCATAGGGTAGGGCAGTGTGAGCAGGACCAGCAGTGTCATTTGACTTAACAAACGAGGATCGGATGTCGTCAACCTTCTTTTCAAAATGGTTGACGAAGTCATCCACAGAGAGGGAGGAGGGGGGGGATTCAGCAGGGAGGAGAATGTGGCAAAGAGCTTCCTAGGGTTAGAGGCGGATGCTTGGAATTTAGAGTGGTAGAAAGTGGCCTTAGCAGCAGAAACAGATGAAGAAAATGTAGAGAGGAGGGAGTGAAAAGATGCCAGGTCTGCAGGAAGTCTAGTTTTCTTCCATTTCCGCTCAGCTGCCCGGAGCTCTGTTCTGTGAGCTCGCAATGAGTCATCAAGCCACGGAGCTGGAGGGGAGGACCGAGCCGGCCGGGAGGATAGGGGACATAGAGAGTCAAAGGATGCAGAAAGGGAGGAGAGGAGGGTTGAGGAGGCAGAATCAGGAGATTGGAGGGAGAAGGATTGAGCAGAGGGAAGAAATGATAGGATGGAAGAGGAGAGAGTAGCGGGAGAGAGAGAGCGAAGGTTGCGACGGCGCATTACCATCTGTGTAGGGGCAGAGTGAGTAGTGTTGGAGGAGAGGGAGAGAGAAAAGGATACAAAGTAGTGGTCGGAGACTTGGAGGGGAGTTGCAGTGAGATTAGTAGAAGAACAGCATCTAGTAAAGATGAGGTCAAGCGTATTGCCTGCCTTGTGAGTAGGGGGGACGGTGAGAGGGTGAGGTCAAAAGAGGAGAGGAGTGGAAAGAAGGAGGCAGAGAGAAATGAGTCAAATGTAGACGTAGGGAGGTTGAAATCCCCCAGAACTGTGAGGGGTGAGCCATCCTCAGGAAAGGAACTTATCAAGGCGTCAAGCTCATTGATGAACTCTCCAAGGGAACCTGGAGGGCGATAGATGACAAGGATATTAAGCTTAAATGGGCTAGTGACTGTGACAGCATGGAATTCAAATGAGGAGATAGACAGATGGATCAGGGGAAAAATTGAGAATGCCACCACCCCGCTGACCAGATGCTCTCGGGGTATGCGAGAACACATGGTCAGACGAGGAGAGAGCAGCAGGAGTAGCAGTGTTTTCAGTGGTAATCCATGTTTCCGTCAGCGCCAAGAAGTCGAGGGACTGGAGGGTAGCATAGGCTGGGATGAAGTCTGCCTTGTTGGCAGCAGAACGGCAGTTCCAGAGGCTGCCTGAGACCTGGAACTCCACGTGGGTCGTGCGTGCAGGGACCACCAGGTTAGAGAGGCAGCAGCCACGCGGTGTGAGGCGTTTGTGTAGCCTGTGCGGAGAGGAGAGAACAGGGATAGGCAGAGGCATAGTTGACAGGCTGCAGCAGATGGCTACAATAATGCTGGGGAGGGCATCCCGGCTGGCCAAACCCTCCAATAACCCGGACGACGCTGGGCCAATTGTGCGCCACCTCATGGGTCTCCCGGTCGAACCCAGGTCAGTAGTGAAGCCTCTAGCACTGCAATGCAGTGCCTTAGACTGCTGCGCCACTCGGCAGGCCCCTCCCGGCTCATTCCATCTCACTCTATCCATCCCTCTCTCCATTCCCCCCAATAGAGGAGAGCTGTAGCTCCACTGTGACAGACGAGTCGCGTGTCTACTACCAGACTGAGATCTTTGACCAGCTCCCCAGCTCTCTGGCCCGACGGACCCACCACCACCAGGACAGGGGGACCACGGAGACATCGCACCCAGTAGAGATGCACCCTGGCCAGGCAGGAGGAGCCAGGGACAGGGCCCCTACCCAGCCGATCAGGAGTCTGCCGGTCTGTATGCAGAGGAAGAGAGAGGCAAGGTGAGTGATAGAGAGGTTGTGTGGAGAGATCACATGAACGTACACACACACACACACACACACATAAACACACACAGGTGTCGCACACACGTGCAAATATTCACCAAACTGTTTCTAGAATAAGACAAGGGTCATGGAGGCAGTGTTGCAAGTTGCTTTACCATTCTCTGTTTCAGTGTTTATGTTATCATAGCAGGTAGAGTGAGAGATTTGGGTGTGTGTGGATATGGATGTGTGATGCAGCTGTAAAATGATACAAGATATAAGATTTTTAAAAATACTTGCTGGTAAAGAGATGTGTCATATATATATATATATATATATATATATATATATATATATATATATATATATATATATATACAGTACCAGTCAAAAGTTTGGACACACCTACTCATTCCAGGGTTTTTCTTAATTTTTTTACTATTTTCTACATTGTAGAATAATAGTGAAGACATCAAAACTATGAAATAACACATATGGTATCATGTAGTAACCAAAAAAGTGTTAAACAAATCAAAATATATTTTATATTTGAGATTCTTCGAATAGACACCCTTTGCCTTGATGACAGCTTTGCACACTCTTGGCATTCTCTCAACCAGCTTCACCTGGAATGCTTTTCCAACAGTCTTGAAGGAGTTCCCACATATGCTGAGCACTTGTTGGCTGCTTTTCCTTCACTCTGCCGTCCGACTCATCCCAAACCATCTCAATTGGGTTGAGGTAGGTAGATTGTGGAGGCCAGTCACCTGATGCAGCACTCCATCACTCTCCTTCTTGGTAAAATAGCCCTTACACAGACTGGAGGTGTGTTGGGTCATTGTCCTGTTGAAAAACAAATGATAGTCCCACTAAGCCCAAATCAGATGGGATGGCGTATCGCTGCAGAATGCTGTGGTAGCCATGCTGGTTAAGTGTCAATTCTAAATAAATCACCTACAGTGTCACCAGCAAAGCACACCCACACAATAACACCTCCTCCTCCATGCTTTACGGTGGGAACTACACATGCAGAAATAATCCGTTCACCCACAATGCGTCTCACAATGACACGCCGGTTGGAACCAAAAATCTCAAATTTGGACTCCAGACCAAAGGACACATTTCCACAGGTCTAAAGTCCATTGCTCGTGTTTCTTGGCAAAAGCAGGTCTCTTCTTCTTATTGGTGTCCTTTAGTAGTTGTTTCTTAGCAGCAATTCGACCATGAAGGCCTGATTCACACAGTCCCCTCTGAACAGTTGATGTTGAGATGTGTCTGTGACTTGAACTCTTGTGAAGCATTTATTTGGGCTGGTAACTCTAATGAATTTATCCTCTGCAGTAGAGGTAACTCTGGGTCTTCCATTCCTGTGGAGGTCCTCATGAGAGCCAGTTTCATCATAGCGCTTGATGGTTTTTGCAACTAACTTGAAGAAACATTGAAAGTTCTTGAAATGTTCCGTATTGACTGACCTTCATGTCTTAAAGTAATGATGGACTGTCGTTTCACTTTGTTTATTTGAGCTGTTCTTGACATAATATGGACTTGGTCTTTTACCAAATAGGGCTATCTTCTGTATACCCCCCTACCTTGTCACAACACAACTAATTGGCTCAAACGCATTAAGAAGGAAAGAAATTCCACAAATTAACTTTTAAGAAGGCACACCTGTTAATTGAAATGCATTCCAAGTGAGTACCTCATGAAGCTGGTTGAGAGAATGCAAAGAGTGTGCAAAGCTGTCATCAAGGCAAAGGGTGGCTATTTAAAGAATCTCAAATATAAAATATATTTGGATTTGTTTAACACTTTTTTGGTTACTACAGGATTCAATATGTGTTATTTCATAGTTTTGATGTCTTCACTATTATTATACAATGTAGAAAATAGTTAAAAAAATAAAAAAAATTGAAAAATACTTGCTGGTAAAGAGGTGTGTCATCTATCAATCAGGGACCAAAGGCACATGCAGACGCCTACTATTGGCCGATGGGAGTCATGGAAGCGGAACCAGAGCATAAACAGGAAGAGGCTCTGGGAGCAGGTCGGCAAGGCCATGTCAAGGCTTTTACCATGGAGCAGCATCCTCCACACCATTGAAGGTGAGAGAAAACAGAGTGTGTGTGTGTGTGAAGAGCAAGAGAGAGAGAGAGAGAAAAAAGGCATTCCAGTGAACATCTCACTTTTAAAAGTTAATATTCTGTTAACTCATATCCAAATAATGTTGTTGACTCATCCTATAGTCGTATTTGTGACCAAAGCATACATTGGAGAAAATAATAATATTAATTAATAAATGTGGAAACACTGGACAGTTACTTTAAGGCATGTAAATACTGAGGCACTTCATCGTCATGGCGCAACATTTTGGAGTTTTCAGACAGAAATATGTTACGTAGAACTAACATGCAACGTTGGACAGCGTTTGGCAACTGAACGTGGCCCTGCACCACCACCACCACCACCTGTCTCTCTCTCCTCCCCCTCCAGGTAGATTTGGTGTAGGTGTGAAGGCTTATTTTGTGTTCCTGAGATATCTGGTTTACCTGAACCTGCTCCAGTGTCTGGTCATAGGAGGGACCATACTCACACCAACAGCAGTCTATGACAGCGATGGTGACAGAGGTGTGTGGGGAATACATTCCTGTCATGTGCCGGATTTATGCATTGTCGTGGCAAAATGTAATATATTTAGTTGACAGTAGCTCTGTGATGTGGTTGCAGGACTTCTGAGGTTTGAGGGCAATGACTCGGTTTTGGACTTCTTCATTGGTTCGGTAAGTGTGTGTGTGTGTAGGTGTGTGTGTGTGTGTGTGTATTTGTGTTCAGCAGTGGAGGCTGCTGAGGGGAGGACGGGTCATGATATTGGCTGGAACAAAGTGAATGGAATGGCATCAAACCATGTGTTTGATGTATTTGATACCGTTCCACTAATTCCTCTCCAGCCATTACCACGAGCCCGTCCTCCCCAATTAAGGTGTCACCAACCTCCTGTGGTGTACAGTGTATGTGATTTAACCCTCCTTCTCCCTCTCTCCTCTCCCTCCTTCCTTCCCTCCCTCCCTCCCTCCCACCTCCAGGGTTTTCTAGAACGTTCTCCAATGTTCTATGGGTTCTATGCATGTAGTTCTCTGGACCTGCAGTGTCTGAACACGCCCCTCCTCTTCCTCCTCGGAACCCTCACCGTCCTCATCCTCAGTCTGGTCATGGTGGTCCGCAGGTCAGACACACACACATGTTGTTTCACTATCCTTGTGGGGAACAAACAATTGATTGCCATTCAAAATCCTATTTTCCCTAACCCCAAACTCCTAACCTAATCCTTAACCTAACCTTAACCATAAACCCCTAACCCCTAAGCCTAAAATAGCTTTGTTCCTTGTGGGGACCGGCAAAATGTACCGACTTGTCCGAATTTTTCTTGTTTTACTATCCTTGTGAGGACACACACTCACACACACACACATGCCTATTCTAATTCAATGCTTTTACACTTGTAGGGAGCAGTGAACGAGTGCACACTTCAGGGGGAAGGAGAGATTATTGGGACGCACACAAGGATACGCTGTTAAAGATGTGTCCACAGGGAGGACACAATAGTGGCTTTTTTTAACATTTTCATCACCTCTTTTAAACAGGACGGTTGTAGGCTACAAGCACACGTGGTTGCTAGGCAACCACTACAACATCCACATGAGCTACAAGGTGTTCTGTGGGTGGGACTTCTGTATCCATGATCCCGAGGCCGCCGCCCACAAACTCAGCTTCATCAGGAACGAACTGAAGGTTCGGGGTGGTAGTCTGCCTGCCCTTTTCAACTCTCTCTCTCTCTCTCACTCTCTCACTCTCTCTCTCTCTCTCTCTCTCTCTCTCTCTCTCTCTCTCTCTCTTGTCTCTCCATTATGATTGTTCTGCAGCCGTTCCTCTATCTCTGTGGACTGGCAACTCTTTAACTTCCAACACCTACAAAGGTTCTTCCTCTTCATTCTCTCTCCTTCTTTACCTTTATATTTGACACTCGTTGAACTTTCTGTTCTATTCCTTTCTCTTTGTGTCCCTCCCCTCCCCCCTCCCTCTCCTCCACCCTTCCCCTCCTTCTCCATCCCCCCTCCCTCTCCTTCTCCTCTCCCTCCCTCTCCCACCTCCTCTCCTCTCCCTCCCTCTACTCTCACCCTCCCTCTACTTCTCCCCCTCCCTCCGCAGTTGTACCTAGAAGAGGAAAGGTTCCAGCAGCGCGAGGCCAGGAGGACGTTGGGTCAGTGGGCACACCTCTACTCCCTGCGAGGGCTGCTTCACTTCCTGGTCCTGGTTCTACTGGGCGGAGCCTTCTGTCTCATCTACTATGCCACCTTGGCCTCACAGGCTGAGAGGGTGAGAAATGTGTGTGTGTGTGCATGTATTAGTTAGTTACAGTGGGGAGAACAAGTATTTGATACACTGCCGATTTTGCAGGTTTTCCTACTTACAAAGCATGTAGAGGTCTGTAATTTTTATCATAGGTACACTTCAACTGTGAGAGACGGAATCTAAAACAAAAATCCAGAAAATCACATTGTATGATTTTTAAGTAATTAATTTGCATTTTATTGCATGACATAAGTATTTGATACATCAGAAAAGCAGAACTTAATATTTGGTACAGAAACCTTTGTTTGCAATTACAGAGATCATACGTTTCCTGTAGGTCTTGACCAGGTTTGCACACACTGCAGCAGGGATTTTGGCTCACTCCTCCATGCAGACCTTCTCCAGATCCTTCAGGTTTCAGGGCTGTTGCTGGGCAATACGGACTTTCAGCTCCCTCCAAAGATGTTCTATTGGGTTCAGGTCTGGAGACTGGCTAGGCCACTCCAGGACCTTGAGATGCTTCTTACGGAGCCACTCCTTAGTTGCCCTGGCTGTGTGTTTTGGGTCGTTGTCATGCGGGAAGACCCAGCCTTGACCCATCTTCAATGCTTTTACTGAGGGAAGGAGGTTGTTGGCCTAGATCTCGCGATACATGGCCCCATCCATCCTCCCCTTAATACAGTGCAGTCGTCCTGTCCCCTTTGCAGAAAAGCATCCCCAAATAATGATGTTTCCACCTCCATGCTTCACGGTTGGGATGGTGTTCTTGGGGTTGTACTCATCCTTCTTCTTCCTCCAAACACGGCGAGTGGAGTTTAGACCAAAAAGCTCTATTTTTGTCTCATCAGACCACATGACCTTCTCCCATTCCTCCTCTGGATTATCCAGATGGTCATTGGCAAACTTCAGACGGGCCTGGACATGCGCTGACTTGAGCAGGGGGGACCTTGCGTGCGCTGCAGGATTTTAATCCATGATGGCGTAGTGTGTTACTAATGGTTTTCTTTGTGACTGTGGTCCCAGCTCTCTTCAGGTCATTGACCAGGTCCTGCCGTGTAGTTCTGGGCTGATCCCTCACCTTCCTCATGATCATTGATGCCCCACGAGGTGAGATCTTGCATGGAGCCCCAGACCGAGGGTGATTGACCGTCATCTTGAACTTCTTCCATTTTCTAATAATTGCGCCAACAGTTGTTGCCTTCTCACCAAGCTGCTTGCCTATTGTCCTGTAGCCCATCCCAGCCTTGTGCAGGTCTACAATTTTATCCCTGATGTCCTTACACAGCTCTCTGGTCTTGGCCATTGTGGAGAGGTTGGAGTCTGTTTGATTGAGTGTGTGGACAGGTGTCTTTTATACAGGTAACGAGTTCATACAGGTAATGAGTGGAGAACAGGGGGGCTTCTTAAAGAAAAACTAACAGGTCTGTGAGAGCCGGAATTCTTACTGGTTGGTAGGTGATCAAATACTTCTGTCATGCAATAAAATGCAAATTAATTACTTAAAAATCATACAATGTGATTTTCTGGATTTTTGTTTTAGATTCCGTCTCTCACAGTTGAAGTGTACCAATGATAAAAATTACAGACCTCTACATGCTTTGTAAGTAGGAAAACCTGCAAAATCGGCAGTGTATCAAATACTTGTTCTCCCCACTGTATTAATTTAGTTAGTCAATTTATCATGTTCATTATTTTGGCATCCTTTTTCCTTCTCTCCCCCTCTCCCTCCCTCCTGCTCAACTTCCCTCCCCCTCTCCCTCCCTCCCCCTCCCCATCTCTCTCCCTCCTGCTCAACTTCCCTCCCCATCTCTCTCCCTCCCCCTCCCTCCTGCTCAACTTCCCTCCCCCTCCCCGTCTCTCTCCCCCTCCCTCCCCCTCCCCGTCTCTCTCCCCGTCTCTCCCCCCCTCTCTTTCTCATGCCTGCTCCCCCTCTCTCAGAGTGTAGACTATTTGATCATCAGGGTGCTTCTCCATTACCTTCCTCCCATCGTCATCACCCTAGTCAACTTCTTCCTGCCTCACGTCTTCCGCCATATCGCTTCCTTCGAGGATCACTCCCTCACCACCCAGGTCAATGCTACCATCGTCAGGTAGGAGCAGAAATGTCCCATCTTTATTGGTACACCAATATCATCATCATCATCATCAATACATAAATATTGATAATCACTGAAGTTCTCTCTTCATCATCTTAATTCTTCAACTTCCTCCTCCTCCTCTTCCTCTTCCTGCTCCCAGGAGTATTTTCCTGAAGTTGGCCAGTCTGGGGATGTATCTCTTCTTCCTCTTCAGAAACAGAGAACAGGAAGTGAGTCATAACGACTAACCATTGTTGACAACTACAGATCATATTGACCTTTGGCACTAAATATACTTCATATACAGTAAATGGACTTCATATACAGTAAATGGACTTCATATACAGTAAATGGACTTAATACTCTGTGTGTCCTCAGTGTTGGGAGAATCAGTTTGGTAAAGAGATGTACAAGCTCTCTGTGTTCGATTTCCTCGCCTGTTTCTGCAACACCTTCTTCATCGCCTATCCTAGAAAGTAAGTTTATGTTCTGCTTTCTGAAGGAATATTTCTGATGAAAACGTATTTGGCCCAATGGAACAGAGCACTTGTAGGCTTGTGGAACCCTCGCTTTCACCTGTCCAATCATCTCAGATCAGTTCATACTGTAGTGAATTTTGTGGGTTGCCCCGACTGGGACTTGAAGCCGGGTCCAGCAACTGTCAACTCAATAACTTAGCTGTCACGTCAAGAGATCCAAACTTCTTGACAAGGTTGCCAGGTGTTGGGTTGCCAGGTGTTGGGTTGCTACAACAAGGGAGGAAGAAAGGATATGTGTTTTGGATGTTTTCTAACAGTATCCTTCATCTTATTGTCCCTCCATCCCTCCTCACAGGTGGTTGGTGGAAAGGTACCCATCGTCTTGGCTGGCGCGGTTGTCGGGGAAACAACATTTCCTGATCCCGTTCAATGTTCTAGACCTGGTGTACAGTCAGACGGTCACCTGGGTAGGACTGTTCTATTGTCCCCTGCTGCCATACATAGGGATTGTCAAACTGGTGGCCATCTTTTACATTAAGAAGGTGAGCGTTGTTGTTGTTAACATAAGTCTTTCTCTCAACATATTACTGCCTATCATCTCTCACTGTTTCATTTCTCCCTTCTGCCTTGCTCTCTCTCTCCCCCTCCTCCCCCTCCCAGTTGACAGTACTCCAGTGCTGTGTTCCGGCCCAGAGAATGTTCCGTGCCTCCAGTTCTTCAGTTCTGTTCCACTTCATGTTACTACTGGGTCTCATCATGGCAGCCATCACCCTTGGAAGTAACCTCCAACAGTAAGACCTCACTACTCTCTCCTCTCCTCTTTCACTCCTGTTTCTCTCTACTAGAATCACCCTCCACCAGTAGACCTCACTCTCTCTCTCTTTCCTCCTGTTTCTCTCTACTAGAATCACCCTCCACCAGTAGACCTCACTACTCTCTCCTCTCCTCTTTCACTCCTGTTTCTCTCTACTAGAATCACCCTCCAACAGTAAGACCTCACTACTCTCTCCTCTCCTCTTTCACTCCTGTTTCTCTCTACTAGAATCACCCTCCACCAGTAATTATGAAAGAAAATAAAAAAAAAGATCCTAAATTACTTCTCTGGTTCCTTGAATCTGATTCCTCTCAAGGTTTTGTCGTGACGTGACTTTCGTTAATCTGATGACTGTTGTTGGTGCTGTCATCTTCAGGACAGGAATACCGGCTTACTTAACGGAGGAATAAACACACATGTTCATCGTTGGTGTTTCAACCAGAACGCGGGAAAATGCCCTTTCTTTATTTTCGCACATGCGCAGTTGTACATCTCTCATAGGGCATAACTGTACCAGTGTAAGAACACAATTTATAGCATATTAGTCTATATGTTAACACCCCCACTTGCTCTTATACTGTACAAGTCGTATTCAACCTAACTATCAACACATTTAGCTTACAGTTATACATCTCACAAATGTCAGTTTACATTCCAAACATATAACCCAATAATTTTTCATTTTTGAACTTCGTTACAGGTTTAGTCAAAACATCTGCAACCATGTCTGCCGTTGGACAATATTCAATACTTATTTTGCCATCACTGAGCGCAGATCGAATGAAATGATATCTGATGTCAACATGTTTACATCTCTGACGACATACTGGGTTCTTTGACAGAGCAATTGCACCTTGGTTATCTTCAAAGATTGTTACTGGTGCATATTGGCACTCACTATCCATCTGGCCCAATAACTGTACAAGGTACAAACTTTCTTGTGTAGTAGCAGCCAGTGCCATGTACTCTGCTTCACATGTAGATAAAGCTACTGTTGGCTGCTTCTTAGACCTCCATGAAATAACAGGTCCACATTTAGTTAAACTAAAACAATACCCTGTTATGCTTCGTCTGTCACTTTGATCTGCTGCCCAATCAGCATCACTATATGCTACGAGGTTGAGTTTTTCCACCCCCTTTTTGTAACACAACTCCTGATTCATTGTCCCCTTCAAGTACCTCAACACATGTTTAGCTGTTATCCAGTGTTGCTCTTTTGGTTCTGATAGGTATTGTGACAGCTTGCTGACAATCCAACTGATATCCGGTCTTGTACATGTCATAACATATATCAAGCTGCCTATCACTTCACGATACCTTTTTGAATCAATAGGTTCACCATCACCATCAAAGTTTGTTTTTTGTTCACATGGTGTTGACCTTGTTTTACAGTCTGACATACCAAACCTTTCCAGTATCTTGGTTATGTACCTTGTTTGGCTCATCTTTATTTTCCCTTCACTTTGTGTAAAATCAATGCCTAGGAAATGTCTAAGCCTCCCAAGATTTTTCACTTAACATTTCTTTTACACTTGTGAGTGAGTCACTATCACTAGCAGCGATAATTAGATCATCGACCCAAATTATCAAAATGATCCTTTCTGTTGCAGTTTGTTTGTTGTAAACACAGTGATCAGCTGGGTTCTGTGTAAAACCATTTTCACTAAGGTGATCATGCAACATTTTGTTCCAGTTCCTTCCTGACTGTTTCAGGCCGTACAGTGACTTGTTCAGTTTGCAGACTAGTTGCTCACCTGTATCTGACCTGACTTCAAAACCCTCTGGTTGCTCCATGTACACTTCACAGTCAATAGGAGCATGTAGATATGCTGTTTTGACATCCATCTGATGTAACTCTAAGTCATACTGAGCTGCTAGCTGCATCAAACAACGTACTGATGTCATATTTGCAGTTAGAGAAAAAGTCTCCTTATAGTCTATTCCTGCCACTTGACTATATCCCTTTGCAACATATCTTGCCTTGTATGTCTCAGTCTCATCTGAATTGTTTTTGACCGCATAGACCCACCTGCCCCCCCACTGCATTTTTACCCTCTGGCAGTGTGGTCAATGTGAATGTATCATTTTCCCTAAGGGAATCCATCTCCTCCTTCATAGCAGTAGCCCAAATCTCTGATTTTGGTGAAATCATTGCTTCTTTGAAGGTTTGTGGTGCATTGCACATTACTCTGTAGCAGTAGTCAACACTAGGTGGTATCTGGTCATCACACTTCACTTTACAGTCATAGTCTTTTAAGTACTGGGGCTTCTTCCTCTCTCTGTCTGGATAGCGTGGACTCTGACTATCTGAAGTCTCCATTTGCACATCTTGTGTCTCTTCGGAATTTTGATCTGCCATCTTGGCTTTTGGCATGGGGGATTGAAATCTCTCCCCATGAAGATCATCACTCATTTCCAAATCTGTCTGAGTTTGGCGTTCGACTACACCTTTTGTAACGAACTTGACTAATCTGTTTTTAAGAACTTTTCCAGTGTCTGGGTAGTAGACTAGGTATGCTGGACTATTTTTATCATACCCGACAAAAATACCCTTTTCACATCTTGAGTCCAACTTTTTCTTGTTCTGTCTGTTGCATAGCAAACAGATCCAAATTCTTTCATCTTTGAAAGATCAGGCTTTCTCCCAGTAAACATGTAGTGTGGAGTCTGTCCTACACGCTTATTGTAACACCTATTGCGAATTACTGCAGCAGTCATTACAGCATATGTCCACAATTTCTTTGGTAGGTTGCTCTCAAGTAGCATGCATCTTGCCATTTCAAACAGTGTTCTCCAATTTCTCTCAGCGGTCCCATTTTGATGGGGTGAGTAAGGGGCTGAAGTTTCATGTCTTATGGCATTCTTACTGAGCAGTGACTGGAACTCTTTGGCTGTGTACTCTGTGCCATTATCTGACCTGACACACTTTATTTTTCCATAAGGGGCCACATCAGCAATAAACTTCTCAGTAGCTTTTACAGTATCACTTTTTGCTTTTAGGAAATACACAAAAACTGCCCCTGAATAATCATCCGTAAATGCTAGAGTATATCTGAACCCATCTTTCGCCTCTGGCTCAATAGGGCCAGCCAAATCAGTGTGCACAAGCTCAAGAGCTGCTTTTGCCTTTTCATCAGGCTCTCTGTTTCTGCTCTGAACAAATGTTCCCTGTGTGCAGATTTCACAGTTGAGGGTAGATTTGTCAATCTTACCTGTGATTTTCATTCCCTCTGTCACATTTTCTAACTTTGACACATCCTCAAAATTACAGTGGCCAAGAATTTTGTGCCATGTGTGAATATCATAGCACCCATGACATCCATCATCATTTTCATCACTTACAGTGTTAAGATAGTAAAGTCTATCGTACTCCTCGATGTCAAAAGTAGTACCGTTCTTGTGGATGAGCTTGTTACACCCCTGTCGAAAGTTGACTGAAGCTCCGTTGGCTGTCGCTGCTTTAACAGAGAAAATGTCCTGTGGAAACGACGGCACGTACAGCGCCTTCGTCAGCGTTGTTTTCACCCGACGACCCGTGTTGTCTCTCAGGTAAACCTCCGCTGCACCTCTCCTCTCCGCGACACCATTCGTTCTTGTTCCGTCAGCCAGCTCCACGGAATGTTTTTCCGGTTTGAAAGTCTCGTCAAACTCCTTAAACTTCCCGATGTCTGTGACTATATGTGACGTTGCTCCCGTATCAACCATCAGCCCTTTTTGTTTCAGTCCACGAACCTGACAGTCACTTATTTTGAATGCAAATGTGTGGCCTTCAGCATCTGTTGCTTGTTTCACATTGTCTCTTCTTTTTCGTCTGCAATTTGCGTCAGTATGAGTGGAGCGCTTGCAAAAACTACACCACTGTCTCCGTTCTCTGTGCTCTCCAGTAACGGTACATTCCCGGGCCTTGTGCCCTTTCTGGCCACAGTTGAAGCAGGTTATCTCGGTCCCTTTATCTCTTCCTCTTGGCCAGCTAACTTTAATGTTACTTGCCTTCATCGCGTTGTCGTCAGTGGAAATGGCGCTAAACTTCTCGGTGCTTTCATAGCTCCTCAACTTGGTTTTGAACTTGCCATAAGTTGTCGGCTCGTCACTCTGCGTTATGTGGATGGCAAACGGCTTAAATGATTCGGGCAAACCTTTCAGAATCATTGCAATCAACAGCCCGTCACTTAAAGTCTCTTCAGCATTCCTCAGTGCTGTAATAGCCGTCTCAGCACGAATGATATAATCCGTAACACTTTCGTCACTGGCTTTCTGAAGAGAAGTTAGCTCAGTGTAGAGGCTAATCACACGTGGCTTCCCTTTACCTGCATAATGTTCCCTCAATATCTTCAACGCTTTTCTCCCATCATCTGCTGCTTCTCTCATTATCAGGGAAAGACTTTTATCATCCAAAACCTGTATCAATTCGGCGTAGGCTTCTTCATTTTTCTCTCCGTCTTCTTCATCCACGCTCAATATGGTGGCCTTTAGCCCTAGCAAACGCAAGTGTCCCAAAAACTTTGTCTCCCATAACTCGTAGTTTTTTTCATCTCCGTCGAAACATAATCTATTCCATCGGCTTCCATGTTCCCTCCTGGGCCCATAACCTGTTGGTGCTGTCATCTTCAGGACAGGAATACCGGTTTACTTAACGGAGGAATAAACACACATGTTCATCGTTGGTGTTTCAACCAGAACGCGGGAAAATGCCCTTTCTTTATTTTCGCACATGCGCAGTTGTACATCTCTCATAGGGCATAACTGTACCAGTGTAAGAACACAATTTATAACATATTAGTCTATATGTTAACAACTGTTATTTATTCAATCAACTAACTATGTTTAATTGTAACCCGATTAAATGAATCATGTAACAATTACCTCATTAGAAATTTGGGGCACCATGGAATAAGTTGTTTATAGAGTTACCATCTCCCGAATTAAACTCTGAGAAGATATATGTTATATATCGATAACAGTCACTTATTAATCATTACCTCATATCAGTCTCATTCTGAACGTCGCAGACTTCTTGAATCCGCAAGAACCCCAGCCTTTTCTGATTATTCAGTTCTACACAAATGTATTTAATTATTTATTTACTAACTAACTAAATAATAACACAGAATACACATACACACTTACATGAGACAGAAGTCCCTAGTGGACTGAAAAGATATGACATCTTATTACACAAAGATGGAGAAGGGGGTGGGGATGGTGAGAGATAGAGAAAGGGATATTTATCGTGGATACATTCTATAACTATTCTCACTTTAATCAAGCACACGAACCACCGCCCGTTCGGGATAAGAAAATAATGAATGCATTTACGTGTTGAATACCTTCGTTCGTTGTCTATGTCGGTCAGGACAAAGCCCTCTCGGGAAGTTGTTTATGTGAGCTCACCCGGGGTGTAAGGCTCTGATTGTCCACCAGAGGTCACAATGTCCTTCTTCTTAGTTTTGGTCTTGTAGTGGCGTGTCCCACCTTGTGTCTTTAGTCAAAGTTCTAGATCTCTTTACATGCACAGCTGCAGACTGTCAATGTTTTGGTCTGGTGAGTTTTTCTTCACCTCGTGTTGAGTTTCAGAGTTTCCAACCATTTCAACGTGTAGCCATGGCTTCACGTCTGCATATGTTAATTCTTAGCAAGTCCTTTTTTATTTTTTATTTATTTATTTCACCTTTATTTAACCAGGTAAGCCAGTTGAGAACAGGTTCTCATTTACAACTGCGACCTGGCCAAGATAAAGCAAAGCAGTGCAATAAAAACAACACAGAGTTACATATGGGGTAAAAAACATAAAGTCAAAAATACAACAGAATATATATATACAGTGTGTGCAAATGTAGCAAGTTATGGAGGTAAGGCAATAAATAGGCTATAGTGCAAAATAATTACAATAGTATTAACACTGGAATGCTAGATGTGCAAGAGATTATGTGCAAATAGAGATACTGGGGTGCAAAAGAGCAAAATAAATAACAATATAGGGATGAGGTAGTTGGGTGGGCTAATTTCAGATGGGCTGTGTACAGGTGCAGTGATCGGTAAGGTGCTCTGACAACTGATGCTTAAAGTTATTGAGGGAGATAAGAGTCTCCAGCTTCAGAGATTTTTGCAATTCGTTCCAGTCATTGGCAGCAGAGAACTGGAAGGAATGACGGCCAAAGGAGGTGTTGGCTTTGGGAATGACCAGTGAGATATACCTGCTGGAGCGCAGACTACGGGTGGGTGCTGCTATGGTGACCAATGAGCTAAGATAAGGCGGGGATTTGCCTAGCAGTGATTTATAGATGGCCTGGAGCCAGTGGGTTTGACGACGAACATGTAGTGAGGACCAGCCAACAAGAGCGTACAGGTCACAGTGGTGGGTAGTGTATGGGGCTTTGGAGACAAAACGGATGGCACTGTGATAGACTACATCCAATTTGCTGAGTAGAGTGTTGGAGGCTATTTTGTAAATGACATCGCCGAAGTCAAGGATCGGTAGGATAGTCAGTTTTACGAGGGCATGTTTGGCAGCATGAGTGAAGGAGGCTTTGTTGCGAAATAGGAAGCCGATTCTAGATTTAACTTTGGATTGGAGATTCTTTATGTGAGTCTGGAAGTTGAGTTTACAGTCTAACCAGACACCTAGGTATTTGTAGTTGTCCACATACTCTAGGTCAGACCCGTCGAGAGTGGTGATTCTAGTCGGGTGGGCGGGTGCCAGCAGCGTTCGATTGAAAAGCATGCATTTAGTTTTACTAGTGTTTAAGAGCAGTTGGAGGCTACTGAAGGATTGTTGTATGGCATTGAAGCTCGTTTGGAGGTTTGTTAACACAGTGTCCAATGAAGGGCCAGATGTATACAAAATGGTGTCGTCTGCGTAGAGGTGGATCTGAGAGTCACCAGCAGCAAGAGCGACATCATTGATATACACGGAGAAAAGTGTCGGCCCAAGAATTGAACCCTGTGGCACCCCCATAGAGACTGCCATAGGTCCAGACAACAGGCCCTCCGATTTGACACACTGAACTCTATCTGAGAAGTAGTTGGTGAACCAGGCGAGGCAGTCATTTGAGAAACCAAGGCTATTTAGTCTGCCAATAAGAATGCGGTGGTTGACAGAGTCGAAAGCCTTGGCCAGGTCGATGAAGACGGCTGCACAGTACTGTCTATTATCAATCGCGGTTATAATATCGTTTAGGACCTTGAGCGTGGCTGAAGTGCACCCATGACCAGCTCGAAACCGGATTGCATAGCGGAGAAGGTACGGTGGTATTCGAAATGGTCGGTGATCTGTTTGTTAACTTGGCTTTCAAATACTTTCGAAAGGCAGGGCAGGATGGATATAGGTCTGTAGCAGTTTGGATCTAGAGTGTCACCCCCTTTGAAGAGGGGGATGACCGCGGCAGCTTTCCAATCTCTGGGGATCTCAGACGTTATGAAAGAGAGGTTGAACAGACTAGTAATAGGGGTTGCGACAATTTCGCGGCTAGTTTTAGAAAGAAAGGGTCCAGATTGTCTAGCCCAGCTGATTTGTAGGGGTCCAGATTTTGCAGCGCTTTCAAAACATCAGCTGTCTGAATTTGTGTGAAGGAGAAGCGGGGGGCATGGGCAAGTTGCAGCAGAGGGTGCAGAGTTGGTGGCCGGGGTAGTGGTAGCCAGATGGAAAGCATGGCCAGCTGTAGCAAAATGCTTGTTGAAATTCTCGATTATTGTAGATTTATCGGTGGTGATAGTGTTTCCTAGCCTCAGTGCAGTGGGCAGCTGGGAGGAAGTGCTCTTATTCTCCATGGACTTTACAGTGTCCCAAAACTTTTTGGAGTTAGTGCTACAGGATGCAAATTTCTGTTTGAAAAAGTTAGCCTTTGCTTTCCTGACTGCTTGTGTATATTGGTTCCTAACTTCCCTTTTAAGCACTCTGGTCGAAAAGGGCGGTTCCATCACACTGACACGCTCTTCTGACCTCATTCGGGCGTGGCTTAGTTAATGTGCAACGGACATGAAATGCCATTATTATCTCATTAGAAAACCAAAATCACATTCCTATCTTAACAAAAATAGTTTCATCGTTCTTCATATTGTATTAACATCATATTGGATGGAAACTTGACAGCTAGAATGTGTTTCCTTTCTAAGTTACAGTATTTGGCTCATACAGTTTTTAATAACATCACAAAATGAAAATAATAATAAATAATAATAAAGCAATATGACATGATTATTCTTTAGGTCCCCACTGACCATTCCAAACATCCGGATGTTAGAAATATTGTTCCAATGTTCACTTTTTTGGACAAAAAAGTTTTGGCGGCAAAAGTATTCTGGAGACAAAGCACGTCTTTCCCAATACTGTGGAGGAAAGGGAGAGATTCCCCTCCTGCTTAATTAAGGTGTCAAAACCGGCCCAGCCCCACTTCCTATTCTGTGGGTAAGAGGGTCTGGTTGTTGTCAGCTATTTACCAAGCTGATCTGAGGCCTTTGATCCTCACCCAGGAGAGTCATGACAGCTTCTTCCTATCCGCAAAGCACTGTACTTGTTCTCTCCTCTATTTGCCCCTTCTCTTCTTTACACCCCCCAGGTTTCCCCCCTCCCCCAGCTGTGGTCCGTTCGTGGGCAGCGCTACAGTGTTTAATGTAACAGCTGTGTGTGTGGACAGTCTGCCAGGACTGGCCCAGTCCACCCTGAGATACCTGTCCTCAGAGGCCTTCATTCTGCCTCTGATACTGGCTCAGATGTAGGTGATATAGATCATACACACACACATACACATAAACACACGTACACACACACACACCAGCCTGCCACCCAATGCTACTGGCTCAGATGTGCAGTAGGTGATGTAGAACCTGACTCCTCTCATAGATTCTGTTTCTTACAGATCATAGAAATATAATAAATAGAACATAGCACGTTCTTGTTGCCATGGATGTAAATGTTACAGATCGTATATCATGTTACCCTTTTCCCCAGTGTTGTCCTGACCACCTTTGAGTCACGGAGGAGAGCAAATGGAAAAGCCATTGAGAGACTGAAGGACATGCTGGTGATGGTAGGTTACCCACCGATACAGTATTAGTTAACCCTAACCCAGCTGCTGATAATAATAAATAATAATATGCCATTTAGCAGACACTTTTATCCAAAGCGACTTACAGTCATGTGCGCATACATGTTTACGTATGGGTGGTCCCGGGGATCGAACCCACTACCCTGGCGTTACAAGCGCCATGCTCTACCAATTGAGCTACAGAGGACCTGATGGTAGGTTTGTGTCTTCATAGTAAGAAAGTTCAAATAGTGCAATACATCTTGAGGCTTAAAACATTCATTCTCTCTCTCTCTCTCTCTCTCTTTTTGTTTCGCTCCCCCAGTGCACCTCAGATAAGCATTTTCTGCTGAAGCAGCACACTCTCTCACTCAGACGCCAGAAGAAAACCTTCAAGGCCCCCACCACTGTTTCAGGCACGAAAGAGGGCAGCCCTACCACCAAGAAGGACCCCTCAGCAGGCATCGGAGAGGACAGCCATATCACTCAACTGAAGGACCCCTCTGCACAGCCTACAGGAGATGACAGCCCATCATAGAGATAGAGGACTCTACCGAAAATTCAGTTTTAGCATGGGCAGCGCCATTCAGGACTTTCATCATTTTGAAGTAGTCAACTGTGTGGAACTTTCTATGGGTTAAGGAAGGATCACATGATTCCATCCAGGTCATCAGCCAAATAATTATACTTGTGAGGAAACATTCCATAACTGCAGGTAGCTGTAAATCGCCAACCCTGTCTTTATACCTGTTCAAACAACACACTCCAGGTGGCAGTATGCACCCTTTCAGTTTGTTTACCAACTCATAGAAGTAGTAGAAGAAGAAAATTAACTACTTCGAAAATGGAGATGGCCTCAATGGTGCTGCCCATGCTCTCACAGACGCCATATTGGGACAGATACAATGTTGTGTTCTCTAACTATCTCTATGCAGCCCATAGAGTTAGAAATAGAGCCCACCCTCTATCTTTGCGCCAAATGCACCCTCTATCCAACTCCATGGAACATACATAGCCAAATGGCACCCTATTCCATATTTAGCTCACAAAAGTAGTAGTAGATGTGACCTTTGAGCTTTTTGTCACTCCCTAACATTCAGGGTTTATTGCTTTGGGCTGTACCTACAGTGGGGAAAAAAAGTATTTAGTCAGCCACCAATTGTGCAAGTTCTCCCACTTAAAAAAATGAGAGAGGCCTTTAATTTTCATCATAGGTACACGTCAACTATGACAGACAAAATGAGAAAAAAAATCCAGAAAATCACATTGTAGGATTTTTAATGAATTTATTTGCAAATTATATGGTGGAAAATAAGTATTTGGTCAATAACAAAAGTTTCTCAATACTTTGTTATATACCCTTTGTTTGCAATGACACAGGTCAAACGTTTTCTGTAAGTCTTCACAAGGTTTTCACACACTGTTGCTGGTATTTTGGCCCATTCCTCCATGCAGATCTCCTCTAGAGCAGTGATGTTTTGGGGCTGTCGCTGGGCAACACGGACTTTCAACTCCCTCCAAAGATTTTCTATGGGGTTGAGATCTGGAGACTGGCTAGGCCACTCCAGGACCTTGAAATGCTTCTTACGAAGCCACTCCTTCGTTGCCCGGGCGGTGTGTTTGGGATCATTGTCATGCTGAAAGACCCAGCCACGTTTCATCTTCAATGCCCTTGCTGATGGAAGGAGGTTTTCACTCAAAATCTCACGATACATGGCCCCATTCATTCTTTCCTTTACACGGATCAGTCGTCCTGGTCCCTTTGCAGAAAAACAGCCCCAAAGCATGATGTTTCCACCCCCATGCTTCACAGTAGGTATGGTGTTCTTTGGATGCAACTCAGCATTCTTTGTCCTCCAAACACGACGAGTTGAGTTTTTACCAAAAAGTTATATTTTGGTTTCATCTGACCATATGACATTCTCCCAATCCTCTTCTGGATCATCCAAATGCACTCTAGCAAACTTCAGACGGGCCTGGACATATACTGGCTTAAGCAGGGGGGACACGTCTGGCACTGCAGGATTTGAGTCCCTGGCGGCGTAGTGTGTTACTGATGGTAGGCTTTGTTACTTTGGTCCCAGCTCTCTGCAGGTCATTCACTAGGTCCCCCCGTGTGGTTCTGGGATTTTTGCTCACCGTTCTTGTGATCATTTTGACCCCACGGGGTGAGATCTTGTGTGGAGCCCCAGATCGAGGGAGATTATCAGTGGTCTTGTATGTCTTCCATTTCCTAATAATTGCTCCCACAGTTGATTTCTTCAAACCAAGCTGCTTACCTATTGCAGATTCAGTCTTCCCAGCCTGGTGCAGGTCTATAATTTTGTTTCTGGTGTCCTTTGACAGCTCTTTGGTCTTGGCCATAGTGGAGTTTGGAGTGTGACTGTTTGAGGTTGTGGACAGGTGTCTTTTATACTGATAACAAGTTCAAACAGGTGCCATTAATACAGGTAACAAGTGGAGGACAGAGGAGCCTCTTAAAGAAGAAGTTACAGGTCTGTGAGAGCCAGAAATCTTGCTTGTTTGTAGGTGACCAAATACTTATTTTCCACCATAATTTGCAAATAAATTCATAAAAAATCCTACAATGTGATTTTCTGGAGAAAAAAAATCTCAATTTGTCTGTCATAGTTGACGTGTACCTATGATGAAAATTACAGGCCTCTCTCATCTTTTTAAGTGGGAGAACTTGCACAATTGGTGGCTGACTAAATACTTTTTTCCCCCACTGTATGTGTGCTATTAGGACAGGAAAGTGATTCTTTGTAAATTGTCAATATATTTAGCTGTTTTTTATGGTGCTGATTGCATGTCTGTAATACATTATAATTGTGTTAAATAATAGAAAGATGTGTTTCAATTATTTATATTACATTTCTCCACTGAAAATTAAAATATTGAAGTCTAGCATAAACACTAGGTACACATCAGGTAAGCAAATACACACGCAGATATGGTAAAACATTTAATTACCTATAAAGTATACAAACAATAAAACAACTTCTTAAAAACAAAAAGAGACATTAAAATAACGTACTGTTTCAGTGGTTGATCTTCTACGACCATTTCCTGTTTGAATGAACTAATCAGATCGCCCGATACTAAGCGGTGGACTCCTCCTACAGAGACAGTAAACATAGGATGCATCCCAACAGACACTCTATTCTCTACAGAGTGCACTACTTTTGGCCAGCGCCCTAGAAAGTTGTGTACTATCTAGGGAAGAGTGCCATTTTGGAAGCAGAGAGACAAAACGTATCACGAAATTATACCTTGACCACCAATTAACATAAAAACATAACAAAATCGTACAAAATAATTGTTATATATCAGAAATGGAAAGAAATAACCTATTTGTTCACAGTTGGTATGAAAGGGCTGTTGACAAAAGACCAGTTTATACAATAAAACATCTAAAGTAATAAAACAATCATACTATTTACAATAAAAAAATAAAAATCCTATATATCACAGAATTAACCCTGCTTAACAATGACACTGTTTTAACCCTTTGTGCAATGTTTGCAGCTTATTGGCATTTGATCTGTTCCCTATTCAAAGTTGTAAAAAAAAAAAAGTGCATTCTGTTCTGTGTGTCCCTACAAGCACACCGTATCCCAGTCTCGTTTCCTCACCTCTTCACTCCTACATCCTTTCGCATGACCAGGGGTTCCAATCCAAGTTTTTTTTTTTAAAGGACAAACATCCTTGGCTGAAACTATTGAGCTTGATAAAGCATTATTTTGTTTTGTGACATGTCCTTTCATTTCATATGAAGAATAAACAGTAAGGTGTAGCCTATGGCTTGGCCATAGTAAGTTCATATAAACTCAGTGGTATTTTCCTATGTAGCCTAGTTACAGTAAGGTGTAACCTAGTTACAGTAAGGTGTAGCCTATTTACAGTAAAATGTAGCCTAGTTACAGTAAAATGTAGCCTAGTTACAGTAAAATGTAGCCTATGGCTTGGCCATAGTAAGTTCACATAAAGACTGTGGTCTTTCCCTATGAGGTGTAGCCTGTTATTGGAAGAGGGAAATCCTGCTTTGTCCCATTCCCAATCCTATTCCCAATCCTTACAAGGACCAGATTCCTGGGAAAGAGTGTGGATCCTATTAGAATCCTGTTTTGGCCTATGTGGGATTTGTTATTGTAAAGAAGTAAATTCCTTTATAGTCCCAGTCCCAATCCCAACCCAGATTCCTGGGAAAGAGTGTACATCCTATGAGAATAGTTTTCCAGTTTAAGAATTCCTTAACAACTCTTCCCAGAGGCAGGAGAGGAGAGGTATATCCAGTTTTGTTCCATTCAGGACATTTTCCAAAGGATATTCAGAGATCTTCCGAGATATGCCCTCCACTTAGATGGGAGAGAAGTAGTTGGAATGCTAGCCGCTGGAATCCTGGGAAGAAGACAGGAGAAAGAGTGTTGTCAGAAATGTGAGCCAGAAAAAATTGGGAACAAAATAATGCACACACACACACACACACACACACTCCCTCTCTTTTTAAAAAATGTATCTCACACACACAAACACACACCTGACTGGCCTGACTGGTGAGTCTGCGAGGAGAGAAGGGTGGTTTCTGCTGGTGGATGGCCTGGAGACGAGTGATCAGGAACTTCTTATCCTCCCCCTCCTAGAGAGAGAATGAACAGGTTACCAGGCAACAACCATGTAGCTGGCAATTAACACATTATACAGTATTAGAACAGGTTACCAGGAAACAACCATGTAGCTGGCAATTAACACATTATACAGTATTAGAACAGGTTACCAGGCAACAACCATGTAGCTGGCAATTAACACATTATACACAGTGTTAGAACAGGTTACCAGGCAACAACCATGTAGCTGGCAATTAACACACTATACACAGTGTTAGAACAGGTTACCAGGCAACAACCATGTAGCTGGCAATTAACACATTATACAGTGTTAGAACAGGTTACCAGGTAACAACCATGTAGCTGGCAATTAACACATTATACAGTATTAGAACAGGTTACCAGGCAACAACCATGTAGCTGGCAATTAACACATTATACACAGTATTAGAACAGGTTACCAGGCAACAACCATGTAGCTGGCAATTAACACATTATACACAGTGTTAGAACACGTTATGCCAAGTTAAGTGCTTGTATACACAGAGTGTTGAACGTACATTTTCTACATTGACATTTTAGTCATTTAGCAGACGCTCTTATCCAGAGCAGCTTACAGTTAATGCATTCATCTTAAGATAGCTAGGTGGGACAACCACATGTCATAGTAAGCTACTTTATTGAGAAAAAAATGTACTATCAGCAAAGTCTCTATTTGGGATTATTTAAGATACTCTTTGAAGAGGTAGGGTTTCAGATGTTTTCTAAAGGTAAATATTTATTACAGTGTTATTATGACATTAGTATTGTAATAAAAGGAGGTGTATGTTTTCTATCTGTATAACACTGTTATAAAGGGTTAAGTCACATTAGTTGAGACATTACGTTTTCTATCTGCTCCTGCAGCAGACTGATGATCTTCCTCTGTCCATCCACCACCTGGGTGTTGAAGTAAATCACTACCCTGAGAGAGACAAAGAGAGAGAGTGTATGAAAACACACAAAATCACAATAACTTTCTATTATACAGAGATACTGACAGAAATGGAAATGATCAAAACATCCTGAAGGAACTTAGTTTGTGTCAAATCCCTCACAGAATCATCCCACTCACAGGAAGACACCAGGAACAGAAACAGAGGGTTCTCCACGATGTAGTGAGCCCAGGCTAGCCAGGAAAGGTGTGTGTCTGTGTCTGTGTCTGTGTCTGTGTCTCTGTGTGTGTGTGTGTGTGTGTGTGTGTGTGTGTGTGTGTGTGTGTGTGTGTGTGTGTGTGTGTGTGTGTACCACTCACAGGAAGATCCCAGCAGCCAGGAACAGAAACAGAGGGTTCTCCACGATGTAGCTGTGAGCCCAGGCTAGCCAGGCCAGGTTAGGGTTGTGTCTCCCCAACTCCTTCACCCACAGCTTCCCTGACTGGAACATAGTGGACCGGCTACGGAACGGACCGCATGACTCAGACGGACGGATACTGGAGGGAGAGGAGGGGAGGAAGGTATATATATATATATTATAGTATATCAATGGGAATACTGTATATTGCAGGTATATGTGTGTTACTGACATCAGAGTGTGTTACTGACATCAGAGTGTGTTACTGACACCAGAGTGTGTTACTGACACCAGAGTGTGTTACTGACATCAGAGTGTGTTACTGACATCAGAGTGTGTTACTGACACCAGAGTGTGTTACTGACACCAGAGTGTGTTACTGACACCAGAGTGTGGTACTGACACCAGAGTGTGTTACTGACATCAGAGTGTGTTACTGACACCAGAGTGTGTTACTGACACCAGAGTGTGTTACTGACATCAGAGTGTGTTACTGACATCAGAGTGTGTTACTGACATCAGAGTGTGTTACTGACACCAGAGTGTGTTACTGACACCAGAGTGTGTTACTGACACCAGAGTGTGTTACTGACATCAGAGTGTGTTACTGACACCAGAGTGTGTTACTGAAACCAGAGTGTGTTACTGACATCAGAGTGTGTTACTGACATCAGAGTGTGTTACTGACATCAGAGTGTGGTACTGACACCAGTCCATCTCCCTACCTCCACATAGTGTAGGTAACACACGGCAGCCCCCCAGGAATGAAGGGAAGCAGAGGAGTGTGATGAAGATGGTGGTCATCTGACTGGCTC